>NW_026865446.1:0-5000 GCF_026571515.1 Ruditapes philippinarum | reverse complement strand
TATTTTATTTAATATCAATTTGTTTATTTAATTTATTTTTCATTCGGTTGATTTATATGTTGCACTTACATACTACAGTTCAATATTTCAGCTTAACAGTTAACTAGTGGAGGAAGACTTCAGGTGCCTCGATCTGCACTATTTTAGCACGAGCGAGAATGTTATAAGAATCACATGACGTTCGTAGGCTAACTTGATAGTTTCCTCACTTAAATGAATCCGAATTCCCTTCCGGGATTCGAGCTTAGAGTTATGAGAGGCAAGAGGTTTGAAGTCAACGAATTAAACTATTCGGTCACGGATTCCCCTGGCTTTAAATTTTAAAAGTTTCACGATTAACATGAAGAGACAACATCAGTAATTTCTAATCTGCATGCATCATGTCCTTAATGAACATTATTTCAAGCCTCATCGGAACTCTTACACCGGAAGTTCGTAAAACCATTCCACAAATTTGCAATGTTAGCTACCCGGTTGTAACATATTTACTTTTTTCCAATTAAAGAAGTGTTCTATCACGTGGTATTAGCTATCTGCATAAATTTAACTATTCTCATAATCAATTAATTAATCAACCAGGTAGTACCAGATCTCAAGAACCAGGAGTGGAAATACAATGCCGAGAAACCAACCTATGCTGGTATATTCAAATTCCATTTATGGAGGTATGGGGAATGGATCGAGGTGGTCGTTGATGACAGGTTACCGACCAAATATGGTAGACTTGTCTTCTGTCATTCCACCACTAAGGCGGAATTCTGGAGCGCATTGCTGGAGAAAGCGTATGCAAAGTATGCACGAATATGATTCATATTTACTTTTTTATTTATCGACGTGAATACTGAAATTCATTTTGGAACATCTCGTCGATTGTCTTTTTTCCTCAAAAGTTCTTATTCGAATTTGACGGGAAGTGAGGACGAATTTCGACTGTACTTAGACCTTTCGTTAAAGTAAAACTGTTAAATGAATTGTTCAAGATTATGATATTCAATAATCGACTTTAAATTCAATTAAACATAAAGACCACTATAAATATTTCCTTATGTTTGCAAAATTATTAAAGGATCTGCACTGAGGTTAAAAACCCTTAAAGCATCAAATTTCTCTAAATCCTTTTAAAGACCAAGTGAAGCACTCAATAAAAATAAAACTAACCTGCAAAATATAATTAAAAAACAATCAGAATTATATTGATTGTTTGTGTTATTCTTAGCCCGACTTGAGTGATAAGCGTGTCAACACTTCAATTTTGGTTACTTTTTACTAATGATAATTCTGAGAGAAAAAATCGAAGTAACCAAATGATCTGAAATTATGTACGCATGTTGCTGATGTAGACCTACAACAAATAGAACACTTATCTCGAAAAAAAAATTCCAGTCCCGTCATGTAAAAAACCTCAGTGGAGTCCCTTTAAGATAAAACAAAATGTAACATTTTCATAATTATACAGCCAATAAGATTGACAAAATAATGATCACTTGATCTTTTAAACTGATAGTCATTTGACCTGAAAAATGAAAGTCACGTGACCTGAAAAATAATGGTCATGTGGCCTGAAAAAAATGATAGTCGTGTGACCTGAAAATGGTTGTCATGTGAGCAGAAAAAAATGTCATTTAATAGTCATGTGACCTAGAAAAATATTTCAGGTTGTACGGTGATTACGAGACTCTGGGATATGGTCGCACTGCTGATGCTCTTGTGGACTTTACTGGTGGTGTTGCCGAGAAACTCGTGCTGGCAAACTTCGCATCAAACGACCCGACCTGTCAGCTTGACCTATTTAACAAACTTAAAGATGCGATGGACGACAGAGCACTACTGAACTGTAATTTCGATGTAAGAAAGAGTTTCATAGACTTATATTTGCTTTTAGTGTCAAACTTTATTTGCCATCCAATAGAAGCGATTTCTTAAAAATTATGTCCTGGTTCTTTGTATATATAAACCGAATTGGTAGAAAATGATTATTTACTGCAAACACTCAGTTATACATGGTCATATATTCTGCCAAGTATCTTTAAAACGAATTTATGATTCGGCAAACCTTCTTAATAACCGGAAAACAAAAGAAATACATTTATATATTGATAGTAGCCATGGATATAGTAAATTTAAACGTCATATATAGTAAATATTAACGTCACGATTAGTATTAAATGTGGCTTTTCTATTCTTCAGTGTAGAAAAGAAGAAGTTGACAGAGCATCGAACCAGGGTCTACTTCGAGGTCACGGTTACAATATTACTAAAGTCATAGCCATTAACTTAGAGAATCAAATAGGCCAAGCAGAAATGTTTATGATCCGCCTTAGTAACCCATGGGGCACTCAGAAATGGTCCGGACCGTGGGCTGAAAAGTAAGCGTTAGTAAAGTATATAATAACAGTGATATCATAGCGTATTGGTTGGAAGTAAGAATTCAAAAGTTAGTTCCAAAATTGTTTCATGAGTTTAATTATTTTAACTTTTAAAAACAAGATATATCAATTATTATCACTAGATCTAACTTGTGGCTGGTTATTTTACAACTACGCAAAGGGGAATAGATAGTTAGATTTAAAGATAAGGGACCTTGTGAGTTCTTGTCCTTAAAGATATTTTTGATTATCAGCAGCCATGTCGTCGATCTAAACTACTACTGTGTAGATATATTTGAGCCGCGTCACGACAAAACCAACATAATGTGTTTGCGACCAGCATGGATCCAGACCATCCGCGCAGTCTGATCAGGATCCATGCTGTTCGCTTACAGACCCTATATAACAAGTAAAGAAACTGTAAGCGAACATCATGGATGCGCAGGCTGGTCTGGATCCATACTGGTCGCAAACCCATTATGTTGGTTTTGTCATGACGCGGCTCCTTTATAGAAGAGGGATTATTTGGTTGTCAGCATCCATTGTTTCCTTATCGACTTTTTCAGATGATTCATTCAAAAGCTGTTTTGTACTGGTTAAGAATTAAAAATTATATTAGGCAATTGCAGATGCGTATGTGATTACAATTAATTTGTCACTTTTCCTAAACGTAACACTGTATGATAACTAAATAGAAACTGCATATTCATAATTATAGCATATTCATTACAACATATTTATAATAACATAGTCATAGTAATATCACAGTAAAGATGTTGACTTTATAATAATTGAGCCGTGTTATGACAAGACCAACATAATGTGTTTGCGACCAGCATGGATCTAGAACAGCCTGCGCATCCGCGCAGTCTGATCAGGATCCATGCTGTTCGCTTACAAACCCTATTACAAGTAGAGAAACTGATAGCGAACAGCATGGATCCTGATCAGACTGCGCGGATCAGGCTGGTCTGGATCCATGCTGGTCGCAAACCCATTATGTTATTTTGGTGTGACATGTCTCATATTATTTTTTGTAGTTCAACGGAATGGAAATCATTAAGCTATGACGAAAGATACAAATTGGTCACCGAAAATGAAAGAGAATTTTGGTAAGATACGTAACTGTTATTATTAAGATTATCTCCCTTGATTTTCTTTTCTTTTTTTTTTTCTTTTTTATGAGAAAAAAAAAACAACAAAAAACACAAACAAACAAACAAACAAAAACATACAAATTTGTTCGAGCAACAAGGTTTATTACATCATATTCTTAATCAATGCAAAGTCTAGATAAATTATTTCATACAGTTTTCATCCGGCCTATAAGTTTGATATGAAAAATATAGCAAACGTCTTTAATATTTACAACTAAAATTAATAATAGGTGTGGTTTTTTTTCGAATCCAAGGTGCACTATTTTTAGAGGGGAATTCACGTTTTTTTTTCCAGATCCAGACTTTGTTTGTTGAAAATGTAGATGTTGTATTTATGCACAATTTATCAAATATATAAAGTTTGACTAAAGAGTCAAATGTACAACATGTTTTTGATAAAGGTATATTTCATAATGAAATCAGAGAGTAAAATAAGTTTTTGGCATGAGTTAATTTCACGTGCTTATATCTTACAGGATGAGCCTAAATGACGTCATCAGCAATTTTACCAGTCTTGATATATTACACTTTGTGAACACCTCCATCTTTTCTCCGAAGAAAACATGGCACGAAAGCGTCTTCCACGGAGAATGGAATGCAGCTTCTGGAAGAAATGGTGGAAGTGACTGGTATTCCAGAACTTTCCAGAGTAATCCGCAGGTTAGATGTTGTCTATGCTAAAACGACAACAAGATTTAACGTGGCTGTTGTTATTTACTCCCGATCAGAATTTTTTTTTTGGACAAGTAATTGAATATAATAGACAGTGACGCGATAATGACGTCAACAAGATTATATTAACAAGCTAAACAAATTTACTCCCTTGTTTTGCATTCCGAATATTAAATTACAGAAGAATGGTGAAATTTTTGCAAAATTTGTGATTATGAAAATTTACGATTAAATTTTTGGCTGAGCATAAAGTTATTATTTTCATTCTAGTATGTGTTTGATATAACGGCGGTGAATGATGAGATTATGGTATCCGTGGAACAGCATGATATCAACACATTTAGATTACATCGTGGTATTAAATTCGATGAGATTGGATTTCAAATAATGAAGGTAGGAGTGAAAAAAAAGATAATTTTAAATGTTATAATAAATCAAATGATAATATTAGTTTATGAGAATAAAATTAGTGGATTTTTATGTGACAAATCTTCATACTGAATTTCATAGTACGAAAAAGATAAGTTTACCGCACTTTTTTATTGTAAGTTGTTAAAATTGAAGAAGAAATCTCCTTTTTCAAACGCGAGTTTATGGGTATTCATCGGTAACAGTTTTTTCTGACAATATAATGACATGGTTTTCAACTATAATATATCTACTGTTTTGTAATTTAATAACATCTATTTATAAGTATTAAAACAACATCTCAGGTGGAAGAAAACCGCAAATACAGAATTCATATCAATGGAGACGGATGTTCAAATCTGATTATGTAAGGTCACGGAGTGTGTTTGGTTCCCAT
>NW_026865445.1:0-7558 GCF_026571515.1 Ruditapes philippinarum | reverse complement strand
GTTTAAAGTTTGTTCCGCCTTTTTTCCGGGATTTTTGTTGATTATACGGGGCATTGCTCGTTCGTGGGGAACTATGGTGTACCGTTCGCTGCGGGGGCAGAAACCCCTAATTTTCACGGATCGCTCAGGGTTTAAAACGATGGGCCTATATTGTACAGGTAATTTTTGGAGGGCACGCGTCACTAATAAAAAAACGATTTATGCTTGGGGAAAACGCTTTTCTTGTTTACTTTTCATACCAATACGGTCGCTATTGGCAAAAAAAAGGTTAGAGAAAATAATCAATAAAAATCAATAAAGCAAAAGCTTTTTCCCGGGTTGGGGGTATAGTTTGTACCTTTTTGGACTTTTATGTTGGCTTTTTTTTGGGCAATTTTTTTTGGGATTTTTCCCGGGTTTGATTGGTTTTTTTTCACCACCCTTCCCACCCCCTAAGGCTAAAAGGGCGGGTATTCTCCCGCAGGGGTAGGAACGTTTTGGGTTTGGGGATAACGCGCCATTCTTTCCTTTGGGTATAGCTGCGGAATTTATCGGGAGGGTAGGGGAAAAAGAGCAGGTACACTTTATAGAGATTAAAATTTTGCTAATTTTCCCGGGTACCCTCTATTTTTACGGTTTTTAGGGCTCAAAATATTTGGTAGAGTACGCATAGGGGACAAGCTACTGACGGGCTTTACGTTGGCTTTGCTCATCCTTCCAAAATCCTTTATTGACCCCCCGGGAAAAGCGTTGAAAGCTTTTCCCAATTTCCCCCGAAGGTTCTATCTAGGGGGCAACCCAATGGAAACCTAAGCCCCAAGTTTTTCCTTTTGCGTTGGGATATTAGCCCGGGTTTATTTTATCTTATTGGAGCCATGGAGAAACGGCCCCGCTGATTGTTACGGTGCGTTGGGATAGTTCCTTTTCCCCACAGATCCAATGGATTCGTTTACCTTTTTTACCCAACAGTATTCAACGGATTCACTCCCAGAAAAATTTATACCAGGTGCAGCAGCGTTATTATATTCTTTTCATTACTTTTGTATAGCAGCGTACTATTTATTTTTGCCACAGGTGGGAAAAGCAAATAGGGGAGACCGAAGAAGTACGCATACCATGAAAAAATTTCAAGCAAGGTCAATTCATATATGGAAGCACATGTATTAAAAAATTACCCCTTTTCCTTGGAGGAATAGGGTAACCCTTTTATAGGGCCTTCTGGTCGAAACAACTTTTTTTCATCCTTTAACAGGATATATTACTGAAATTTTTCCATGGACCCGGGGTAAAAATAGGGGAAAAAATATTTATGGGGAAAAAATCAGGAAAAGCATTTGCAGAAAAAAGGGTTGGGGGTTTCAAAACCCAACCCATTTTCCCAAATCTATTTTTGAAAAAGTGCTTAGGTCTTCGCATCGGGGGAAAAAAAAAAACAAAATAAGCATTTGTAAAGTCGTTAAAAAAGTCCGTTTTTGGGCAAATAAGGATCATTAAAAAAATCAGCTCTCTCCCTTTCAAGGGGGGCAACAGCAACGCCTCTTATTTCACGTACTTTTGGGGTAAATCCACACATAATGGGGAACCTGCTTCTTTCCTGGGTCCAAATCTCGGGTTTAAATCGAGAACTCATTCACGAGTGAAAAAAAACTTACATTTTCACTTAGCACAAAAGCAACAGGCTTCGGGAAGGACCGCACTGCTTTTTTTTTTATGGGAGAATTTTTTGAAATATAAAAAAAATGTTTTCTTTACAACTCCTTCAAAAAAAGAAACGGAAAATTATTTTTTCGGGGAAAAATTGGAAAATACCCTGCAACATTTTTGGGAACAATGTTTTTACTCGGAATCGGAGAAGTTTTTAAAAAATATGGACCTTAGAAGGAATTCAGTATTAAAAACTGATCGAGATGATGGATTTTCCCCTTAGCCAGATCATCAAGTTTGGAAAAGGGATTTTTAAGTGGGATTTTTATTCTGAAGAGGTTTTGGGTCTTTATAAAAGAATCAAGCATTTTAAGATCCATCAACAAAAAATTTTTGGGAAAAATTTTTGGCTTTACAACCCCCTACACGGACTTTTCGGTTTGTATTGGGGTTTTTTGAAAAATTTAAGGGAATTAGAGCAATCGGTGATAAAATTTTAAGGGGGTATCAAACTAATTTATCAGGGGAATTAAAAAGCATTATTGGTTTTTATTAAAAAATTTTATCTCGGAAAAGTTATATCGCTATTTCTTGTTAACAAGGGAAAAAACTTTGAAAAACGATGCAGTTTTTCCCCAAAATTTTTTTTAAAAGAAAAAAATATTTGAATAAAAAAAAAAAAAAGGGGTGGGGTAGGGGGGCTCTATTGATAGCCCCCAAACGAGCTACCTTGATTTTTGTTTTTGTCTATTAGGAAAACGGGAACTTTGGGGGGGGATTTATCCGTGATTTTTCCCAAGAATGTATTCATGGGGAACCACTCCCCCTGCCTTTTTTTAGCTGTTTTATGCTATTTCATCCTCTGACGTAAACAGAGTAAAGGCGAACAAAGGCTGTGTCCCCGCCTATATGAATAAAAAACAAAAGAGGGAGATTTTAGGGTATAATCATCGTATTTTTTAATGTTCAAGGGAAATGCGCCGGGTCTTCGCATAAAAAAAATTACTTTTTTTAGATGATTATTGTTCCCGTTGTCCCCTTTTTGTTCGAAGGCCATGGTTGATATTTGGGGTTTAAAAAAAAAAAACTGAGTACTCTTGTTTTCAGAACCCTCGGGTTGATGTTCACGCTATACAAAAATTCCTGCTTTGACGGAAAATGAAAGGTATTTACGGTTCTCCGTGTTAAGGATTTTATACAGTTTTCGAAGCCACCATCCCTTTTTTTACTTCTAGGTACGGGTGGGTGCCGTGGGTTTCAAAAATAGGCGTAATCGTTTCGTACCACCACTCAATTATCGTTTACCGCATAAATTTGGGAAAAGGATTACCGCTTCCGTTATACGTACAGAGCCGATACAAACATTGCAGTTTTATCATAGTTTTTTAATCGTCACTTTCCCGTTCCAAAATCATCATACCAATGAGACGTGAGCGGGAATTTTTTTGTGGTAAGGAAAATCTTAAATTCGGGTATTACCGTATTGCAATCCAAACTTTTTTTTATCGGAAAAAAAACAAAGCCAAAGGGGCTTCTGACAGAGAATCCCTTCCGACTCCTCACATTTGACCGTTGGGAATTTAAAACTCGGCTGCCCTAAAACACATTGTTGGTTTTCCGTTTTGCAGGGAAAAAAATGCAAACAAACCCCCAGATTTAGGGACTGCCCCAATAATCTTCCTTTTTCTGACCAAAATTCCCGGATGGGTAATTTAAGGTCTTTCAATACTTTTTGACCGCTATTTTTTTATACCCTTAAGCAAACTGGGCCCAAAAGTGACGTTTGGTTTTTTTACTTTTTCAAGGGGGAATGATTCCCAATAAAAACCCTTTTTTTCCCGGGATCGCACCACAACCGCCCCCCCTGACCCCACAATCCCCCCGGAGCGCACAATGGTTCCCTTTTCTCTAAATAAGGTTTTTTCCATAGGAAATCGGTTGTTATTTTATCAAGATTTACATATCCTGGGGAAATTGTTTTCCCGGAAACAGCTTAAAACCTGCGCGCCAAAGGCACGGTCAATAAATTTCCCTTGGATGTTTTTTTGTTTCTGTTTTCCCATTTTTGAAGCACTTTTGGGAAATTCATTTCCTTGCAGGGAAACCCGGGATTCCTCGCTATTTTTTCTTTAAACAATACTTACAAAAACCCCCTTATTAGCCCCGTACATGGCAAACCCCCCAACTCACACCCGGAACACTTTCATTTACGGAAATTTTTTGAAATTCCAAAACCATTCCAATTTCTTTCTCAGCCATTTTTTTGAGGACAGTAGCACCCCCCGATAGCACACGAGAACATTGGGTTCGTCCCCAAATTTTTTTTAATGGAGCCGGGAAAATTTTCTCAAAACCCGGTGTCCCTTTTTTGTCAGTTTCAAATTTCCCCCCTCTGAACAGATATAATTTCAATGCCGTGCCGGAAGCTATCACTCCCAAAAAGCAAGCCAAATTTTATATTCCTGCAAAATTCTGGAAAGTACAGGCCAATACCCGCGTTTGATAAAATTTTTTCGCCCTTGCCTTTGTCGACCACTTTGGGGTCACCGGGAATACCTTTCACCTTTCTGATTTAAAGCTTCTTTTTTAAAACCCGGGCGTTCCAAAAACCCCCTCCAGCCCTTTTTCCCGAAAAACCTAGAGAAAGGGATTTAGGTGGCTCCACTGGGGGAATCATTGGGAGTTCCATACCCGCGGTTTTCCAAATTTTCCCCCAGGAAAAAAAATAGGGTTAATGACAAAAAAGTCTGATAAAGGATTTTCCCCGGACAATCCACAATGCTCCATATGCTGCTCTACAACTGGGCGTTCTTTTAAAAGATTTAAAAACCCCGGATCCAGTAATTTGGTCAATAACCCACACCGGCCAGATGATACATCAAAGCAAGTTTTGGGGATGGGGAATTTAATTTCCCTCTTCATGCTACCCTCGGGAGGTTTCCGAATAAATTTTAGAAGCGGGCCCAAAGGTATTTCAATAAACATTGGGGCTCCAAGCGGATTTTAAGGTTTGCATTTTTTTTCCAATTGGGGCAATCGAAGGACTTTTCAAAAACCCCTTTATGATACAAATGCATGCCCCGCATTTCGGGGCTTCTTCAAATTTCATTAAAATTGACATTTTTCATCGTAAGTTCCCGTTTTTTTCACCTGGGAGCCACTGGGTGTATAACCTCCCCTCCATACGGTTTTTTATACAAAAACTTTGAAATAGTTTCCCGTATTTTGTGTTTCCCTCCGCTTTTCCATTCGGGTATATTTTTTTCAAGTTAGCCAAAAACCATTCCAAGTGCTTTTGGGCACAAATACCTTTCAAAAATCCCTTGGCGAAACCCCTTACACAATAGGAATCCGGTATTCTCAACTAAAGGATAAACTCTTCAAACCCCAAAATCGTGCAAAAGCCCGACCGCTTTTAGTATTAAAAAGGTCTTTCGGCTTCTTTTTTTTTCACTATACGAGGGCATCCAACATAACGAGGACAAAATTCCCCCTTTTTTGGGCTTGAGAACCCATTTCTAAATTGCCTTTTTTTTAATCCCTAAAAATTGTACTTTGGGCCTTCGTAACACCCATCCATTTGCATTAAAGGGGTTTTTATTTTACCCGTATTCAAAAATTGTTCTAACTTTTAAGTTACGATTTTCTATTTTGGTTATGTGCCGAGAAGCCAACTGACCGTACGCAATTTTTCATTTTAGGTGATAATTCTTTAGAAAAATAATTGAAAGTCACTACACCCGGTCGAAATAAAATCTACCAAAAGCATTTGAAAGACTCCTCCAACTCACTTTTCATTTTTTACCATCGGTTGCCACGATTCTTATCATTTCAACTAATGTCAAATGGAAACGTGCGCTTATCCCTTCAAACTTGTTCTCCAAATCGACCAGCATCTCATCAAAAATCTTTGCCGTGGAAATTTGATTTCCGATCAATTCCAAATTATAGGGTTTTAATTTGCGATGTTTAGAAAAAACTCTTTTTGCGTTTTGCTCAAGCAGCATGGCCGTTTCCTTGTACGCTTTTCAGAGGACACCCGATAGAAAAGCCACCCATCGAATACAGCCCCCTGCGCTGCATGATTTTTCCTGTTTAGGATTTTGGGAAAAAATCCCATTCTTGCCTTTAAAAAATTATTCCGTTTTGACAACGCCATTTCCCCAAAAGGGGCAAAGCGCAAGGGGCCCTTACAATAGCCATTTTGTTTTTTGCCAAATTATTGAAATAATTTAAATGAGCACTCGCTTTGGAATGGCATTGTATTTAAAAAAATCCCCCCCCCATGAATGTCCATCCCCCGTGTCCCGTCCTCCCCAAACACCCCAACACGGGTTTTTTTCAATCAAATTTTTTTCATTTAAAATAGCCAAAGTGCGCTTCTGATTTGTACTTTCACCAGCGGAAACCTTTTTTTGCAATCCCCAAATTTGGTTTGAAGAAAGGGGAGCTTGTCAATGATAATCTCTTGAAGACCGCTGAAAAGTTTCGGGAAACTGCCCGGGCTTTTTTAAAATTTGGATCTGATTTAAAGGTCTAAATTTCCCAAATGAGAAATGTAGTTTTGGGAAAGGACGAAAACCCCAAAGGGTTCCCTTTTACCCGCACCGACAAGGTGCCCTTTCTTCAATCATTGTTTTCTACAAGACATTTGGGTGCCTTTCCCCGATCGCGAAATACGTTTCGCCCTTTTGGGAAGGGGTAAAGAAAACTAATCGTCCTTGGAAAAAAAATGGGTTGTTGACCCACCCAAAGTGGGCCCAATGAAATATCGGATACTCCTCCCCGGAAAAAAATGGATGCTCCATCAATTGCGTTTGTAGCAATAAAGGGGTTAAAATCGTGAGAATTTTTTCAAAAATCGGCGCGTAGGAATCATAACCCCGATCCTTTCCCAAATCCCGGCCAATCCCTCCAAAGCAACTTGTGGTTCTTAATGGGAGCAAAAAAATAGGTGAAAGGCCCAACACTGTTCTCGTTCCTTATCACTAATTACGAATTGATCTTTTAACTGAACTGTCGCGAAAAAACACTGCAAAAGGTGAACGTCGTTTTTCTTTCCCTTAAAGTTTGATTGACTTCCCCCCGCATTCAAACATAGAAATCCTCCAATTTCCCTTACGCGATGATTTGGTTTTTCTAAAATTTTTTTCAATGAACGCAAGTAATTCCGACTTCAAGATTTTAGCTTTTTCGATCATAAAGCTTATTTGGGGTACCAAGGTTCCGAGGGAATGGTTTTTGGGAAAATATCGCGATAAGAGGGTTTTTTGTATTCGCTTTTACAGCCCACAAATTTCAAAAGATTCATCGTGGTGAAGGTCGGTCAACGGAATCCTGGAAAATGGAATAACGAGGGCCCAATGGTCACTTTAATAACGGGTATGAATACCTTTTTTTTGTGGGGGCATGCAATTTCCGTTCTACAGTTTTGTGCAAAAAGGGGAAATCGGTGCACACTCAATTCCAAAGGGGTGTCTTGACTCTCAAAAATTCGAAAACATCAAAAATTTTTTCCAAATTTATTTAGAAAGAGATCTGTGAAAAGAAGGTCTGGCTTTTTTGACAAACAGGCTCTATTAAAATTATCAATTTTTTTCTTTTTCCCCGTACATTTATATTACGCCATTAGTACATTACAACCCAACCCGATATCCCCATTCCCGAGCTGTTTTATAAACAAGGGGCGGAAAAACCCCCCCTTTCACTCTTTTCCTTTTTATATTATATATATGTACCCAAGTTATGTTATTACATTCGTACTTTCTTTTGTTTTTTTCTCCCGGGGCCCTTTCACACCACTGATCCTGCCTTCTCCCCACACGCTTAAAACAGAAGAGTTTCTATCTCAGGGTTTAAAATCCCTTGCATCTTGAATTGCGCTTCTACGAAAAGGGGGGTAAGGTGTAAGTCTATTTTGGGTACAAAACTTCCA
>NW_026865444.1:0-6930 GCF_026571515.1 Ruditapes philippinarum | reverse complement strand
AAGAAATTAAAGTTTTGCTAAACACATATAAAGAAAATCAATGACCCCCGGGGCGGGGCCAATTTTGACCCAAGGCCTTGTATTTGAACAAACTTGGTAGACACCTATTAGAAACATGTTTGATGCTCAATATCTTAGCCATAGCTCTTGAGTTCTTTAAAAAAGAAGATTTTTAAGTTTTACTATATGCATATAGGGAAAATGCAATGACCCCCCGGGGCAGGGCCAATTTTCACCTCAGGGCTTTTTGATTTGAACAAACTTTGTAAAAACCCATTAGAACATGTTTCATGCTAAATATCTTAGCTTTAGCTCTTTGGGTTCTTTAAAAGAAGATTTTTTAAGTTTTTACTATATGCATATAGGGAAAATCAATGACCCCCCGGGCGGGGCGCAATTTTGACCCCAGGGCTTTTATTTGAACAAACTTGGTAGACACACACTAGAAGATGTTCATGCCAAAAAATATCTAAGCTCTAGCTCTTTGAGTTCTTTAAAAGAAGATTTTTAAGTTTTTACTATATGCATATAGGGAAAATCAATGACCCCCGGGGCGGGGCCAATTTTGACCCCAGTGCTTTTATTTGAACAAACTTGGTAGACACCCATTAGAACATGTTTCATGCTAAATATCTTAGCTCTAGCTCTTTGGGCTTCTTTAAAAGAAGATTTTTTAAGTTTTCACTATATGCATATAGGGAAAAATCAATGACCCCCCCGGGGCGGGGCCAATTTTGACCCCAGGGCTTTTATTTGAACAAACTTGGTAGACACTCACTAGAAGATGTTTTCATGCCAAATACTAAGCTCTAGCTCTTTGAGTTTTTAAAGGAAGATTTTTAAGTTTTTACTATATGCATATAGGGAAAATCAATGACCCCGGGGCGGGGCCAATTTTTCACCCCAGGGCTTTTATTTGAACAAACTTTGGTAGACACCCATTAGAACATGTTTCATGCTAAATATCTTAGCTCTAGCTCTTTGGGTTCTTTAAAAGAAGATTTTTTAAGTTTTTACTATATGCATATAGGGAAAATCAATGACCCCCCGGGGCGGGGCCAATTTTAACCCCAGGGCTTTTATTTGAACAAACTTGGTAGACACTCACTAGAAGATGTTTCATGCCAAATATCTAAGCTCTTGCTCTTATGGTTTTTTTAAAGAAGATATTTAAAGTTTTTTCTTTCGGTTGCCATGGCAACCAGAGTTTTGCATGAAATTAAATTCTTTGAACAATTTTTAAAGATGACCACCAAAGGAACATTCCTGTGAAGTTTGGATGAAATTGGCTTAGTGGTTTATGAGGAGATGTCATTTAAAGTAAAAGTTTACGGACGGACGGACGACGGACGGACGGACGGACAAAAAGCGATCACAAAAGCTCACCCTGTCACTTTGTGACAGATGAGCTAAAAAATATGTACACTTTTATGGATAAGTCCAGATATTAATTATGTGGTTCCAACAAAACAAACCAAAATTTTAATAAATTAAAAAGTGGGCCGAGTTGACCCGTGCCGAGTACATTTTAGGACCAAGCTGACCCCGATTCTAACATTTCACAAGGGTAATTTATTTGTTATTGTCTTTATCAGGCTGTTGAAAATGCCTGATCGAGCTTAAGACATTAAATATCATATTTCTAGAAAAATAATTAATGTTTCTTTCTCACTTGTTTTGTTTATTAAGCATTTATATAATTATGATACAAATCAAAATAAAAATATTTTGGTTATCTTTTACTTTCTTAGAATTATTTCCCTTTTTCAACACAACTTCATTTTGCTCTAGATTATTGCGCCAGTACCTTTATTCTATATATTTGGATTAAATATTCTGTTTCTGGCATTTATATTTTAAAAATTCTTGGACAATGAACATTATACTTTGAAGTTTCCTCTGAAAACTGAATGACATGTATGCTGACAGGTGTTGGCGCAATGAATTAGAGCATAAAGAAGTTATTTAACCTATATAGATTTACACTTTGCATATGTAACATATTTTTAAAGGATTTCAAAAATTATTTTTTATAAAAACATAAAGGGTAAATAATTCTCACAAAAGTGACTGTAGCCAAATATATTTCTTTCTGTTTATGTGAAATATTATTCTCTATAAACAAACAAAGTTTAAAAGAAAAATATTTATTACTTTTCTAGAAATATGATTTTTTGTGTCATAAGTCTGATCAGGCATTTTCACCAGCCTGTTTTAGTCCAATATATCAGACGTTACAGGCTTGTTATAGTTTATGTCGGTCAAGCCTGACGTCTTATAGTTATTGCTCAAAAACGCATAGCATCATAAAAAATTCAAAAAATGTCTATTGTCTTGCCTTTCAAGCTTTATTCAAAAGCTTTTCTTGCCTTTTTTCTTTCAATTTCATGCTCAATCATACACAAAAACTCTCAAACAATTGTACTTATCAATTTAAAATAAAATATAAACATCAATCTATTTTTGTCTATCAGCCATACAAGGTGCTTTACAGATTGATTCCAAATTTTTGAACGGAAAATATATTCGAGAACACACTGACGGCAGGCTTCGCGAAAGTTGCCATACCGTCGGACATGTCCGGCAAAAATCAGGCCGGTCCGATATTTTTTTTCGGAGTTCCGGACCTTATGTCCGGTACGAATACCGGGATATATCCAAGACCGATCAAGACCGAGTTTTCTCCCTTGAATAAAAAAAATGTAAAACGAGTTTTGATTCGCCGTTTCATTATAAGTGTCCGATACATACGACTGTCAATAACCAAAATGTCGGTGTTACTACATTATTACGCTGGCGCTGTTTCGCCCGGCAAAAATCGTAAACTATCCAATGAAGAAAAAAAAAAGCGAAACAAAAGGAATACGAGTCCCAGGCGCCCGCCGGAGAAAAATTTGTGGGTAAATGGAAAAATGGCCGCTTTGATCATGAATGTTTTGATTTCCAAAACAGAGTCCATCCACAGGTGCTTGAAACAAACTTTTTAAAATTTTATATGGGCTATGTACTATATATCTTTATATACATATATAGACTGGTTATGTAAAATATTTGAATATATGTGACTTTGTCACTAGCGCCTGTGAGTCCATCAATCTGGATAAACTAATGTTTTATTTAAGGGAATAAAATTGTGTTGCAAATCTTTAAAAGTTGTTATGTCTTTGAAAAAAAAACACCAAGGTATTACCATATACATATATTTGGGGGAAAAAATTCAGTCAGACAAAAGTTCTTTCGGTCAGACAAGAATTGAAAGTTTGTCTGACCGAATGTCAGGCAAATTTTTCAGCAGTTTCGCGAAGCCTGTGACGGTGCATGGGCAATTATTTCATGAAAAAAATATTCCTTTAGAATGTTCTTAGTAACGCTTGCATTTGAATTAGCCAATCAGATTTGCGCACTGTATGGCCGCCATTTGTTTATCGGCTGTAACAGGAATTTAAATACATGAGAGGATTTATTATGATTTTTCGGATGTGACAGTTTAATTATTTTGTCCAAAGGTATATATATTTTAGTTTTGTTCATAAATAGGTCAAAATTTATGTAAATACACGCTGTCTTAATTATTTTTCTTTCTGCCCGATTTTCTGGCGGAACATGCTATGGGTTTTTGAGCAATTACAATATGACGTTGCTTTGCCCAGAAGCAAAAATATCTCAAAGCGATGTCATATTTATAGGACTATACTCAACATCACTAATTCCGCGTCATCATTTATCTCACGGTAATGGCATATTTTCATGTGACCATTGTTATAATTGGTCAGAATTGACATATTTTATTCAAACACCTTAACAACAAAGTTTTTGTGCAAAATTATTTAAATCTTTAGATTTTTATGTAAAACTGAACAACATTTTACAAACTTCTGCCAAAAACAACAATCGTCCATTAAATTTGTGCATACGTCTGAAACAATCATCATTTTCTAAATGTTCTTGTTTGTTGAAAAAATAAATTTTGAGTTACAATGTAAAAATACTTTTAATATTTTAAATTATGCGAAATAACGTAAAGAAATTTTAACTGAAACATGAAAAATCTGAAATAAAACACCATTACCGTGAGGTAAATGATGACATACTGTTTTCAAAATGGCCTACACACGGTTTACATCTGACCAATTAAAACTAATTTTGATTGAATATATTGTTGTTTCCTTGTGTCATATAGCAGAAAAATGACTAAATGATACAATTTATGACAGTTTTTGTAGTGTAAGTTTATTGTTTGTGTTCTTTACTGTTTTAAAGTGATAAGTACCGTGAACTAAGAGGAGCACAGTATATGCCTTATTCTCATCGATTCGTGATTTCTCATCGATTCGTGACCTTAATAATTGTCTGGTATAAATACTTCTGCAAGGACATACACCATCCGAAAACTACACAAGTTTTATTAGACACTCGATTTGACAATTCTATCCAATCAAAATGCGTGATTGATCAGGTGTAAATGACCTTACCCTACAATCAGCTGGTGACCTAATTACTTTAAAATAATCGATATTGATGTTTTAAATAATCAAACACACTTACACTTAAGCCAAAAAAATATTCATTATGCTGTAAGAATTTACTTAAGACTTTGAAACATATATTGATCAGATCGGACTGAAAATAACCATGCGAACATTTAGTGGTGTGAGCACCTATATCTTGATTACGTCACAGGGTGAATCGGATTTCACGAATCGATGGGTAAGCGTCCAGCTGAGCTAGACAGTCATGGTTGACATGTTCAGATGCTCTTATCTTTGAGCGGTTGTTTTTAGAAGTAATTTAAAGTTTTTGGACTTTTAGATAAAGAATTTATTTAACAAATGCACTAATTGAACTGTATATATGTCTGATATTTGTTGTGCAAGTGCAATTTTTCCAAATAAGAGTCACGAATCGACGAGAGAAAAGCATACAGCCTGTTTATGCATGGACAATCAATCACCATGCATAGACCCAAATAACTTCACTTATCTTTCAAATATTCTTTCAATTCGAAAATTTTGGATTTTTATTTCATTTACATATGACATATTCATCTGTTCAATGAACTGATGAATAATCAGAATATGGCGCCAACAACGAAAATGTAAACAGAGTACAATTTAATCGACATCTTACAATTATTCAGTAGCAGCATCATTGAAATATTAAACGTCTTTGTTACTTCAAAACAAACAAATCTGAAACAAACTATACACCTTGGTCATTGCACAATAAATCACATCTTCTCAGCAATTTCAAACGTTTTATTTCACATTCGCCTTTCCATTATTATTTTTTGCACACTTGTTTGACTTTCAAGAGTCTTTGAAGAATATGTTCTACACCGGTAGACAGACGTTTCACTATTGAGACGTTTCATACCAAGACGGTTCACACCAAGACGTTTCACTCCCAAATGGGAGTGAAACGTCTTCAAGACGTTTCACTCCCATTTTTATACCAGAATTAAAAGGATACTTTTGAAACACTAAAAATAGATTTTAAAATTAATAAAAATGAATTAAAAAAAGAGGATTTCACTTTTTGTCTTTGACCTTAAAGTCAGTACATTATGTTTGTATATCATAATTGTTACAGTTTTGTTTGTTCTTTTTGGTTTTTTTTTACTTGATTGATTCTTCATATTTTGGTACATTGTAGTGTTTGTGAAAAAACATGTATATTGTACATTGTAGATCTCAAGAACGCACAGGTGAAAGTGATCTGAATTGAAACTTTTTATACGTATTGCCAAATTGACACTTAAATTTTGTCTCGTTTACGCATCTGCTTGATTTGAGAATGCAAGTAAAAATCAAGCGTTTAAACGAAAAATACAGGTATTGCTTCTGCACGGGAACTGCTCGCATTCCAGTACTACATGTATAATCTTATCTGTTTGTAAAAACTTAAATAAATTGTTATTTAAAGAAAATCTATAGCCTTATAAGATACAACATACAGGCATTTTTAAACTGATTTCTGACTAACAACGATAATGTTGTTAGAACTTTTGGCCCAACCCTTTTGTATGTACTCTTGATTATGTTTGTAAAATTACGAAATTGTATATTGTGTGTATATTTATACAATAAAATATTATTCTATTCTATTCTATTCTATTCTATTCTATTCTATTCTATTCTATTCTATTCTATTCTATTCTATTCTATTCTAAAAAGTAAGTTTTTCAGCCGTAGGTTAACTCAAGTTATACTGTGCACCTCTTAGTTCACTGTAATTAACGTTTTGAAGAAGGAAACCAAACAAGAAGTTACTTTTTAATTCAAAATTATTTTAACAATAACATTTAGAAAATTAATTTTTAATAAACTATTAATTTCGTCTTTTTGCAGAAATGTGTAAAATGTTGAACATATAATTAAATTACGTAAAAATCACAACTTTATTTTTAGTTCCAAAGTAAAAATGTACATACAGTATTTTATATACTTTTTTTTACTAAGATATGTCAATTTTGACACGTCTAGTAAGTCACATGGAAATGTCCCATTACCATGAAATAAGTGATGATGTGAAACTATTGATGTTGAATATATATCCTGCATATGATATATATCCTGATGATTTGACTCATCAAATATCATGTGTCTCTGTAGTTCTGGCTTCCAAAACTTTATAAGCCGCTCTTTAACATTTTTGTTTTTCATCTGATGCGGCATTCACGTCATGTCATAGTATATAAACGGGTACGCTGAAGACCTTAAGCTAGTGTCTCTGGTGTGATGTATGCCAATCATTTTGGTTAGTAAATAGAGTTGTAGCAAAATACAAGTGGTTTACATATAATCCAAGAATTGTTTTTATTTCACGACCCACCCTGTTATATTTATTTTCGGTTATGTTTTCGCAAAATCACGAAGCTTAATATATTGTATGTATATCTGTGGCAAAATATAACATTTACTTGACTTGACT
>NW_026865443.1:0-31930 GCF_026571515.1 Ruditapes philippinarum | reverse complement strand
TAAAACCTTAATTTTAATTGAGCTTAAACCATTTATTTTTATATGGAGAATAAATACTGCTGAATTACTTTTCTGAAAAATAAAATCGAAAATATCACAACAGCTAGGTCGTTCAGATATATGTTAAAATTATGATATTCTTCAGTAAAATTGGTAGGTACACACATACACTCAGAGGCATTTATAACCCGACACTTACCTTTTTCGATATAAATTGGTTATTTGTGAACGGATTTTGTTCATCTTTGGACCATACAAAATTCAACATATCATTCTTACTATTTAGAATTTTATTTACATTTAATTGACAAGAAAAAATAGAAAATAACAAAACAAATATGTTACTGCAAAATGAAAAATCACAAAATGGCCGTAAATAAAATAGCAAAATGAAAAGTTTCTGAATCCCACTAAATCTGTATATTAACCAGTTCTAAGCCTTTGTATGTCCTCCCAAGTGGCTATAACAACGTGTTAACACCTGTCTCATGGAAATTACGTAGTTTCTGAATATTTCTCCATTCTTGAACAAGGGTTTGCTCAGTTCCACCACTTCCTGCCTCCAAAGTCACCATATCTAAACATCACATTTGTGGGCTGAATGGAACAGGCGTGTGAGAAAGCGATCATACGCCCCTCGCAATTTGCTGGAACTCAAGCAAGCCCTTGTTCAGGAATGGAGAACTATGAGACAGAGGTATTTACGTTGTTATAACTAATTGGGATGACATACAAACTCTTAGAACTGGTTAACATACAGATTTAGTGGGATTCAGTGACTGTTCATTTTGTTACGATATTTATAGCCATTCTGTGATTTTTGTATACATTGCTTGCAATGTATACAGAGTTATAGCTGTATTTCAGATTTAGTACACCTAACGTGTTTTGCTGAACAACATCCACCTTTGGATGAAACCTCGATAAAAGTAGATCCTCATTTTGCAGGATTGTCACATTAAGATCACTTTTTATTAATATACTGTTTGCATAGTGGTCAATAAGCTTTGAAAGTTCAAAACTATGCACTTTCAGTTCAAATAAACATTTTCTAAACATGAAAGCAAAAAATATGAAAATTTCTATTTCATTCATAAAAGCATTGTGTAAACCTACGCTTCAAACTTCGTATCGACGCATGCGCGTGCAAGAATGAATGAATTACGACAGACTCTGTATAAAAATATGTCCAACACCCAAAATTAATATTAAATCTGTTTAATAAACCTTATTTACTTTTAAATATAGACTTGCATACTTTTTCTATTTCAAACTGTTTTAGAAAACGAGCATATACAGATATATATGTCTTATTTAGTGTTATGTAACATTGTAAGCGTCTGTATGAATGGATTAAAGTTAACGTTCTGACGAATTGTCATATAATTGCATATAATAGGACCCTATCAACGTGGTGGCATCGGAGGAGTATGCAATTATTTGTTTCACACCTGCAGTGTGAAGTATTTCTGCCACTTTAGTGAAATATATCGTCCAAAAGCCATTTTCGGAAAGGGGAAGATTTGTACTCAATATTATTCGAACTAAGGATTTGTACTCAATATTATTCGAATTTAGCCTTCGTAATCGGTATTATTCGAACTGACAATCATGGCAGATATGTTTAGACCCCCTGGACATTTAGATGTTGAAATGGTAACATATCACATAACTTTATCAAATGGAAGCGCCAATGGAAATTTACTTTACCAGTGTTGACTGCCATTGGAAATGCTGAGAAAGATGAAAAGAAACAAGTAAATATCCTATTACACTATGCTGGACCACAGGCGCTAGTAACATAATCAAATATTTTACATAATCGGTCTATATTTGTATATAAAGATATATATAGACCGATTATGTAAAATATTTGATTATGTGACTAGCGCCTGTGTGCTGGACCTAAAGTTATCAATTTACATGGGCAAATGCAGAACATAAACTGAAAGTGAAAAAATTATTTAACAAAATAGAAAGCTATTGCAATCCTAGAAAAAATGAAGTGCTAGAATCACACAGATTTTGGGTAACAAATCCAGATAATTATTCATCATTTGACAGTTTTCTTACAGAGTTTTGAAAGCATGTTGAGTCCAGAAATATATTTTGAAATATGTTATTTACAATCCAATCACTCAGTCAGGCTGAGCCACCCTTAACATTTTTTTACATAACTCCTTAGACTATTGATATATATATAAGGTAAAATTATTAGCCATATATCATTTATTATATGAGCTTATGATTGCATGGGCAGTTAAATTAAAGCCAGTAGTAAAAAAAAGAGGGTTGACCTGGGATAACCAAAGTGAAGAGTGAAATATGATACTCAACACAGGTACATTCTAAAAATTTAGATTGATGTTTATGATCAGATTTAGCACAAATAGTAATTTAATTTCCCCTGATACCACAAATATGAATTTATTTAGAGTCCTGAAGATCTTTTTATGATGAAATCTTAACTGAAAAACCAGGTTTAACTGAATAATTATAAAATTCCTTGCCACAATGATAACTAGAAGGTACATAAAGCCAGTCAAAAAAATATTTCTATCCATATTCATCATTCCTGGACCTCCATCCATTTAATGAATTTCTCCAACTGGTAAATTTTTCATCGTATTATGTTTTGTTTGTTAATATAAAATATTTTTTATGTTTATATACAGCTAGAATAGTCTGTAATGGCTAAGATAGACCGATAAGAACAAACTTTTTAGTAAACATGAGTTACATCCCTTCAAATGGAGATAAAGATGAAACCCATAAGAAATTGCCATGTCTGACAGACAGCAAAATTATAAAATCTGCAGGCTCAGTTTACTTAGGCCCATTAGGAGGTAGTGGTAATAACTGTGGGTCAAAAATGAAAAAATATCATTTTCAAGGGATGTTGCTAATATGATTTACTTTAAATAATGGGTCATTATCAATGAATATTTCTTTGACTTCTATGCCCATGTGTAATAGATTATTGACATTGCCAGCAGCTAGATAGCTCAGCTGAGTGTATAATATTCTGATTCAGGTTTGATTCCGGTCAAACTGCACTTTTCACCCTGTTACTTTTAGGGTTCAATATATGTTTATGATGGTTCATAACTGAGTCATAAGTCAATTCACTTTGTTACTTAAGTGTGCCAATGAAAAAGGAAAAATTTCAATATGCTGTGGATTATGTCAATGCATAGAACTATGAGACTGAAAATATTTAAGCTGTAGAGCTGCTGTATGGTATTCCAAGGGTTCTGGGTTTTTTGGTAGTTCTGAGGTATGGTATTCTGAGTGTCTCTGGTTTGAGTTTTAGTCAGGCTGCATTTCATTTTCTCACTCTTTGATATTGATAAATATTTTCAGCTCATTATTGGCTGGACTGCATATATAAATGATTTATTTGTATTAAATCAATATTGTTAAATATTTAGTTATTGTCTATATATGCATGTGACTTTATTTTTGATAAGGCATTGTAACAGCTAGTACTACTTCTTAATTTGACATTTTTTGTATTGGGGGAGAAGCCCTTAATTAACTCCTTACCAGTAAGTTTTATTGTACACGATGATGATAGCTTGAAAGGATTTAGCTAAAAAAAGATACTACATGAATTTTTTTTTCCTATTGGATTGTAAAATATTTATTGATTGTCAAAAAACTATATGGAGTTCTCCTCGGTGACATTAAACAGTCCCAGCTGGCCATACATGCAGGACCTTGCAGACCATGAGACAGGGTGGTCTGTACCAAGACATTGACAAATCCAATATCGAGACATGGTGGACAGGACAGACAGTGATGTTCAGATCCCCCACTCAGAAAGGAAGTTCCTAAGTTCCTGGTCTTCAATTACTTCATTTGCTTACTTGGAGTAAAGGTGCTGGAAACAATAGTATGATATCACAAAAAAGCACAGACTGTGATAAAAGTCAAACCAAAAAAGATACTATAAACTGAAATTCATAGATTATATAAAAGAAATTTATTAATTCTTTAAGTTTATAGTTAACAAAAAAAAAGATACAGAGTATTTAATTTTGATATATAGCATTTTAACACACATAAAGTGCATTATGCCATATAAATTTCAACTTAGTGCTTAAATACTTTCTGATGAACTCAGTAAGCAAACATGATTTACTAATCTTTGGATTCCCACACTCCTCTCCACCTAGCTCCAATGAGATCCACTTGGTTGACCATAACATGTACCATACCTCATATTGTTTGTTTACAGTTAGGAATGAAAAAATGAAAGTTTATTCTAGATATTATAAAGCTTAATTTTATTAAATTTCACAAGGCTTTCAACACATCAACAATGTAATTGTCATTTTATTTTTTGAAAATGTGTTGGACTGCTGGTCTGATGCATGTAGATGCTGTGTTGGCATATGTTTTTTACATATTTTGTGTGTGTGTGTGTGTGTGTGTGTGTGTGTGTGTGCGTGTGTGCATGCATGCGTGCATGTGTGTGTGTTTTATACATTATATAGTTAACATCTTTTGAAAACATCTTGTCCAGTTTCAACCAAACTTGACAGGGTTGTTCCATGAGTAAAGGGCTTCCAAAGTTGTTCAAAGACTTAAATGAGGCCTAGAGCATAGATATTTTGCAAAAGGCATTGTCTGGTAGACATTCACAAGATTTTCACATTATACCCTGGGTGTCAAATTAGCCCTGCACTAGGGTTCATAGATTTTCCTGATATGTATGTAGTTAAAACTTAAAATCTTCTCAAAGACAAAGACTAGAGGTTAGATATTTGTCATGAAACATTTGGTAGTTAACCTCCACCAAGATTATTCACGTTACAGCCCAAGGGTCAAAGTTAGCCTCACCCCTGGGGTCATATATTAAGGTTTTCCTTATATGAATATAGCAAAAACTTTTTTTAAAAATCTTTTTATCAGAAGGTTTAAGGCTTAGAGCTTAGATACTTGGTAAATAATATCATAAGTACGTCCTTTACCAAAGTTGTTCAAATGTTGCCCCTAGTGAAATAGCACCAGGGTGTCATAGGTTTTCCTTAAATGTATAAACATGTATAGAAAAAAAACTTAAAAAATATTCTCCTCTGGATTGACAAAGGCTAGATGTTTGATATTTGTCATGAAACCTTTACGTGTGTAATAAACCTCTATCACTATTGTTCAAATTATAGCCCTGGGGTCAAAATGGCTCTGCTAAGGAGTCTTTTTGGGTTTTCATTATATGGTATGTATATAGTAAAAAACTTTTAAAAAAATCTTGTCTGAAGGTACAAGGTTTAACAGGCACCATGGTGTCTTAGGATTTCCTTAAATGTATATACATGTATAGAAAAAAGACTTAAACAGTATTCCCCTCTGAATTGACAAAGACTAGAGGTAAGATATTTGGCATGAAGCATTGTGTAGTCGACCTCTACCAAGATTGTTTTAATTTTAGCCCTGGAATAAAATTTGCCTTGTGGGAGGGTTGGGGGTGGGGGGAGTCATTAATTTTCGTAATGTACTTGTAGTAAAAATTTAAGAATGTACAAGGCTAGAGCTTAGGGCTTTGATGCCTAAATTTTGTCAAGTACAAATGCTTTTATTTTGAATCAATAATTGCACTATGGAGTGCATTTTTTCCAGTGAATGCGTTTTGCATGTAAACAAAAATGTTTACCTAACTTTTAAGTCTTGCTGAATGATTCAATACCACATTTTTGTAGACTACAAACCCACATGTTGGTCTTGTTTTTAAAGTAATAGATAAAAACACTGAAGACTCTATTTTACTATTTCAGCATTGTATACTGCAGATAATAAACCGGTCTTTGCAAACTGATTTCTGTATTGCTCTTCAATTTCGCAAACCATATAGTTTTGCCTTGAAAAAAAACAGCACTAGTCTGTAGGAACAACACCTCTTTCCTGTCCTATTAATAACTTGAGAAGAAATAAGCCTAGATTTGTGTTCGAAATTGATTGTAACCAGAAGATGACTTCTATTGAGTTCAGTAGATTAAAATCACATGGTCTTGATGTCAAGCAATGTATACCTCAGTGCTTGCAGTGCTTTGATTCATTTTGCGGTAGCATATTTGTTTGGTTATTTTTCTCTGTTTTCTTGTCAATGAATTGTTAATATAATTCTAAGTAGTAGGTATGATAAATTGAATTTTGTATGGTCCAAATTTGAACGAAATCCGTCCACAAATAGCCTATTTATAACGAAAAATGTAAGTGTCGGGTTATAAGTGTCTCTAAGTGTATATTAAACACATACCATAGTTCAAAAATGAATTAACAAATCATTTAACTTGAAAATGCAGCATTTACATTTACTTTTTATTCTGTTCTGTAGTAAACATTAAAGGAAAACCAGCAACGTAACACGATACAGGTGTGCAATTTTAAAACTCTTATTGTTAAACTCTCTAAAGTATCCGTTTACCGACATTAAGATGTGGTACACTGAATGCGTGCAATAAATTGTTTATACTTACCGGTATTACCAGCTTGAAATTTTATGTTAACAATCAACATTAAAATGTCAGAGGTAGAAAAAAATGGCAAAAATAATACAATAAAATGTTATAATATATAAATACCAAAGATTAAAATAGCTGTAGTCAGACATAAATGTAACCAACCACGACCTTTACACAGATAGTTATATACCCGAACTCTTTCTGATAGAATCTTAATTTGATCAACACTTAGTATACAGCTATTAGAAGTGTGTGTAAAATATGAACTTTGTTGCAATTCATATAAAGTCACTATTGTAAAAAGAAAACCCATCATATCTTTAAATCGAGAAACACTTTGCTTGTCGAAAATTGGATACTTTATTCGGTTTAGAAATCAGATCTTTTTAACAGAAGAAGAACCTTATATTTGCAATACAGTCATATACAATCGTTGTGATATATACAATTACATGTATGAATAAGTAAATAACTAATTACATAGCAATATGACGTGAATGCAAGTATTGCTTTTCTTTTATAAGTAATGGTTATCATTCATGAACTATTTAATTCACATGTTATTTTAGAGTCTACTTTCAAATAATATATGATAGTAACACAAATTAATGTGCTAGTATCACTTGTAATCTTGAGCCTCTATATATACTAACGCATATATCCCCTATTGTATTGCATGAAATTCATTCAGTCCACTGAGTGTCACAATAAACTGTAACTTATTCAAAATACTAACTATTTAAAAAGCTAGTTAAGTTCCTGGGTTGCGTTTTATGGAAATCTTATCTTAAGACCAAAACTGAGATAATTTTCCTTTCTAAAGAAAATGTCCAAACTTATGACTCTTAGGATTTTCTATGGAACGCAGCCCTGGACTTTACAGGTAAGAAGTATGGCCGTGGCACTTTTGTTGCTCGAACTCACAAAATCCTGTGTTAAGTCACAGATCCGTTATCAATTAAGTGAGTTGAAGGTCAATTTTATTAATATGTTTTAATTTAGTTTGGTATATAATGCACGTGTAGATGCACGGACTTACCTGTCTCTTGTGTGTAACATAGTATTTGTAGCGAGAATATAACGTAGAACCATAAAACTCTTTGAGGTCCCATTGTCTTTTTTTTCTACTTTACTTTCCAACAGTAAAACTGTACGAAACTATAAAATGTCTCCATATATTACATACATATCGTCGTAATAAAGTTTTCACATTTTATATTCTTAATCGAAGTGCTCTCGAAATTCAAAGTTGTTCTTTTTAGAGTTTGCACTAGCTAGGTCATACTCCAATAATATTTTTTAGTTTTGCGTTTTGCTGAATTATACTTCTTGTTGATAGTGGATGTTTTTGTTGTATTTGATGTTGGCGGTGATGTTTCTGCTGCAAATTGTTTTTTTTACTTATACTATTGCTGCTACTGAGAAATTATTGTATTCTTAAAGAATCTTGGTGAAATGTTAAATCACTTGCAATCGACAAAGCAATAGCAGTTTTTACACTTTTTTGATATACACGATAGCAGCAAAATTTAACTGTTTATAAGATGCTGAAAGTTATATGATTCGGACGTAATACTGTACTTTTAAAATTGTAGAGCTATTTATGTACGCTGTGCAATCTTCAGAAAAGCTATGATATATTTCTTATGCCTTATCTCTCTAATGAAATGTCACCAGTAAGCATTTCCTAAAAGTACGTTAAATATCAAAATCATTCAGTATTATGCACAACATGTACACCATAACACTATATACACTATGTACTCATTATATAAGATCACTATAAAACTCCTTATTGTGAAATCCTGTAAATGAAAAGTACACCGACACTACACTGAATTCAGTACATATGATCCACATTCATACTTTACTTTCAATATATAGCTTTGTCAACCGTGTTTCAAAACATGCCATTTTACACGGATGAATAAGCTTCGTATTTTTTAAAGATACAGGTCAAATATTTAAACTTGCGATAAATAACTCAAATAAAAAAGAAATCGTGATTTTAAAATGAACTTTTCTTCGTATATAATAGTATTATGGTCTATATTTGAAAGCAAAGTTTATTGATCCAGCGTCAAATTTCATGCATGAGAGAGTTCATTTCATAACATGTTTTATTCAGGTTTAAGTTTAGATGACTGGCTTAACCGTTCGTTGATTCTTTTAAAAAAATACACCCTGTTACACAAATACCGGTTAAAATGTCATTTAAGGTGAATGCCCTCTGTTAAATTTTGTCTGCTCTATGCTTGTGTAAACATGTTTTACCAAATATATTTTTATAATTATACAGTTATGACTTTAACTTGACGTGTAGATAAAAAACAAATTAAATTTTAACTTAAATAGCATCGAACCGTTAATTATAGGTTTATAAATCAATGTACATGTATATACTTACAAATTTGATGTCGTGATACTAGCATTCTTTTTTTTGCCGAAGAGCATACATACAGCATCAACCAATTTCACTGGGTGGGGGGGGGGGGGGGGGGGGGGGTATATAATTAGCTAGAGGTAAAAAATAATCAATATAGTATAAAAGATTTTCTGTCTTCAGTTTATATTCATTGGTTGAAGAAATTCAAATTGTTTAAACCCATATATCCAAACATGACAGTCGACCAGTATATTTTGCGGAGATGGTTTCAAAATTTTAAGAGAAAGAACCAGTTGCTATTGATGCAGATACACCACTAGGCAAATATCTAATTAATATGGCTGGCATCTCATTAGTAGCATACAGTTCTCGATGAAGATGGATTGACAGATGGATTCCCAATCTGCTGACTGGTGAACAGAAAAGAACTCTCGTTAAATGTGATATGTTGCTTTAACAGTCTCGAAATTGCAAAGCATACGCGTTCCTGGTGACGGGTCTTGGACTCTTGTATCTGTCTGTTTGAGCCAGAGCGAAAGATTAAAAAAAACCCGCTCATGTACATAACTTTTTTTGTAACAGAAACACAGTGTTTCCTCAAAATTTGACTGACCTTGCTCCTTTTATTAGATCTTCGTTCTAAAGGGTAAAAATTACCTTTCAGACCGATTTGTATTATTCCCGTGTCGTCACGAAACTCAAACTTTGCTCATATGGTACTTATACATGTTATTTTTTAAGGCAAAAACTTCGGAAACTTCCAAATAGAATAATCATTGAAATATATTAAAGATACATAAATATAGTTATGTCTTTGGGTGCTTTCGTATAAAATTTGTATACATGAATTAAACAAATGTCAGGCCGTTCAGAGAGATTTGCTCAATCATTTAATACAATTACATAGAATAACCATAATGATTTCCGGAGCTATTGCAAGTTATATAGCTATTTATTCAGTTATTTTAGTCAGGTTTAGGTATTTTACCAAATATCTGATCAAAACAAAACAAATCTAAGCTAGAGTGCACAATCAAGATATCATGCATGAGCACTTAAGTTCACCCCCACTCCCCCAAAACATGGACTGTATTTTCCACCTGTTTCCTTCCGGTTAGCTGCTCTAGATTTGGGACATATCAAATCTTACCATAGATACAACAGGTAAGACTGTTACAGTAACAGCAACCAACCCCAATTCAAATGTTTGGGTATGTCAGATTATCCAGCATCAATAAAGACATGGGAGTTCGTTTAAACTCCAGCCAAAACGGACCAAATGAAGACAAGGAACAAATATTGCGTTGGTTAGGCCATTTCTTTCAATTTTTTTGTCACAATTTAAAATTTTACCAATTTGGGTTGTCCTGCTTAATAATAATATATCAATTTCTTACTCTAGATAAACGTTCTTGTAGTTCAGTTAACATCTAGATTCCTAGATTAAACTACAAAAATAAAACTACCTTATAGTTAAGGTAAAAATTGACAACAATAAAATAGACGAGTACACAGAGGTGAATTTATAATTCAGTTTATTCTCTTATCCTCTTTACTACTCAACAAAATAATGGTAATGTTAATGAGAGCTTAAAACCAAATGAGCCGCGTCACGACAAAACCAACATAGTGGGTTTGCCACCAGCATGGATCCAGACCAGCCTGCGCATCTGACTGCGCAGATGCGCACGCTGGTCTTGATCCATGCTGGTCGCAAACGCATTATGTTGGTTTTGTCATGACGCGGCTCAAATAGCTTTCTTACAAATTACAGAAATCCATAAATCATATTTTCTTCATATGAACAATAAATAACATAAACAAACACATTATACACAATAAAAATCAAATATTTCACATTGTCCAGTTTAACACAATTTACATAAAGAGCAGAATCACTCATTACATCATAATTATCTGATATACCTGCTATGTTCCCATAGATATATAATTATACATCTTTCAAAACATTTTCAACAAATGTGATAGCCTGTCAGTGAAGTCCTTTATTTAAAGGGCCATTATGCTCCAGAACCGCAATCATTTTTATTTCTCAAATCTATTTTTAGTATAATGTTTCAGTTTCCAAAAAATACTCATTTACTATATACATGTACATGAACAATATTTTGCATCTTTAGCGGTCTTGGCAACTGGTATAATTATAGTGAACAAGATATGTTTGTAAAACATGTATGCCCCCTATCAGCAGCCAATTATTCATGTGATAAAGTAATTATGCATGACTTCTGACCCAGTGATCAAACAATTAATAAGGGTTATCAAGTATCTACTGGTCATGACCTTGACCTTTGACCCCTTGACCCAAAACTCATAGGGGTCATCTGCTGGTCAAGACAAATCATCATACAAAGTTTGAAGTTCCTAGGCCTAAGCGTTTTAACTTAATTGATCAGAAACCGTTTTTACTTACAAGGTCAATGTGACCTTGACCTTTGACCCCTTGACCCCAAAATCAATAGGGGTCATTTGCTGATCATGACCAATCACTATGCCAAGTTTGAAGTTCCTAGGCCCAAGTGTTCTTTAGTTATTGATCAGAAACCGTTTTTACTTACAAGGTCAATGGGACCTTGACCTTTGACCCCTTGATCCCAAAATAGAAAGGGGTAATCTGCTGGTCATGAAAAATCACCATACCAAGTTTGAAGTTCCTAGGCCTAAGCGTTCTTAAGTTATTGATCAGAAACCGTTTTTACTTACAAGATCGATGTGACCTTGACCTTTGACCCCTTGACCCAAAACTCAATAGGGGTCATCTGCTGGTCACCACCAATCATCATACAAAGTTTTGAAGTATCTAGGCCTAAGCGTTTTTAGTTAATTGATCAGAAACCGTTTTTACCTACAAGGTCAATGTTACATGACCTTTGACCCCTTGACCCTAAAAAAATAGGTCATCTGCTGGTCATGACCAATCACCATACCAAGTTTGAAAGTTCCTAGGCCTAAGGGTTCTTAAGTTATTGATCGGAAAGCATTTTTTACCTACAAGGTCAATGTGACCTTTCCCTTTGACCCCTTAACCCCAAAATCAGTAGGGGTCATCTGCTGGTCATGACCAATCACCATACCAAGTTTGAAGTTCCTAGGCCTAAAGGTTCTTTAGTTATTGATCGGAAACTGCTTTTACCTAAGAGGTCAATGTGACCTTGACCTTTGACCCCTTGACCCCAAAATCAATAGGGTCATCTACTGATCATGACCAATCACCATACCAAGTTTGAAGTTCCTAGGCCTAAGGGTTCTTTAGTTATTGATCCGAAACTGTTTTTACCTAAGAGGTCAATGTGACCTTGACCTTTGACCCCTTGACCCCAAAATCAATAGGGGTCATCTACTGATCATGACCAATCATCATATCAAGTTTGTAGTCCCTAGGCCTAAGGGTTCTTTCGTTATTGATTGGAAACCGTTTTTACCTACAAGGTCAATGTGACCTTGACCTTTAACCCCTTAACTCCAAAATCAATAGGGGTCATCTACTGATCATGACCAATCACCATATCAAGTTTGAAGTCCCTAGGCCTAAGGGTTCTTTCGTTATTGATCGGAAACCGTTTTTTACCTACAAGGTCAATGTGACCTTGACCTTTGACCACTTAACCCCAAAATCAATAGGGGTCATCTGCTGGTCATAACCAATCACCATACCAAGTTTGAAGTTCCTAGGTCTAAGGGTTCTTTTGTTATTGATCGGAAACCGTTTTTACCCAAGAGGTCAATGTGACCTTGACCTTTGACCCTTGACCCCAAAATCGTTAGGGGTCATCTACTGATCATGACCAATCACCATACCAAGTTTGAAGTTCCTAGGCCTTAGGGTTCTTTACTTATTGATCGGAAACCGTTTTTGCTTACAAGGTCAATGTGACCTTGACCTTTGACCCCTTGACCCCAAAATCAATAGGGGTCATCTACTGATCATGACAAATCACCATACCAAGTTTTGAAGCTCCTAGGCCTTAAGGTTCTTTAGTTATTGATCGGAAACCGTTTTGCTTACAAGGTCAATGTGACCTTGACCTTTGACCCCTTGACCCCAAAATCAATAGGGGTCATCTACTGATCATGACAAATCACCATACCAAGTTTGAAGTTCCTAGGCCTTAAGGTTCTTTAGTTATTGATCGGAAACCGTTTTTTGCTTACAAGGTCAATGTGACCTTGACCTTTGACCCCTTGACCCCAAATCAATAGGGGTCATCTACTTGTCATGACCAATCACCATACCAAGTTTGAAGTTCCTAGGCCTAAGGGTTCTTTAGTTATCACTCGGAAACCATTTGGTCTACGGACCGACGGACCGACGGACCGACAAGTGCAAAGCAATATACCCCCTTTTTTTCAAAAGGGGGCATAATTAGTATTTTGTATGGAAATCTAAATACTACAAATGTACTTTGTTTTCATTTTGTTACCTTTACGATACATAACTGCATGCTCAGTGCTGCTTTTGTCAGTTGTAAAACATCTAACATGCTCTTAATTCGTAAAACTTTTTTAAACACATATTTGACATTTCTAAAGAATTTTTTAAAAAATGGATTTCTGAGGCATAATGTGCCTTTAAGTTGGACACATAAATGGAATGCAAATACCTATATGGAGGTGAAAATAAATTTAAAAACTAGAAATGTGTCATCATGCCACGGATGCCCCCGCATGCAGCCAAAATTTCAGATGGTGCATTAATTTTTTTTTTTCATTTTAAGTTCAAAGCCCTTAAAACTTTTCAATGTTAACACAAACCATTTCCATACAACGTTCAAGGCACTGAAATTATTCAGTCTTAACCTTTAGAAAAAGCATATTGCATATTTGTAGCCAAAATAATGGCTAAAAGAATGAGTGCTGAAACTGAAAGTTCAAAATTTTTCCAACATTCAGGAAAGATAAGTTTGTCTAAAATCATTGAACCATGACCAAATTCAAACTTAAACTGCTTATTCTTAAGATGTATCTATATTATTTTCAAAGTGAAAGGGACATAACTCTGCCAAAAAAACATCAAACCCTGACCAAATTCCAACTTGACCTGCCCATTCCTTTGACATATCCATATGTCAAATTAAAATTTAAAATGTAACACTGTTAGGTAGATAATGAACAGAAACTGTAAATTTCATATTATTTTCAAAGTGAAAGGGGCATTACTCTGCCAAAAATCATTGAACCATGACCAAACTCGAACTTGGCCTGGGCATTCCAGAAACATATCCATATGTCAAATTTGAGTTGAATGTGTTGTACCATTGGGGAGATAATAAACGGAAACTGAAAATTTCATATTACTTTCAAAGTGAAAGGGGCATAACGCTGCCAAAAATCATCGAACCATGACCAAATTTGAACTTGACCTGCGCATTCCATTGACGCATCCATATGTCACGTTTGAGTTGAATGTGTTGTACCTTGAGGGAGATAATGAACGGAAACTGAAAATTTCATATTATTTTCAAAGTAAAAGGGGCATAACTCTGCCAAAAATCATCGAACCACGACCAAATTTGAACTTGACCTGCGCATTCCTTTGACGCATCAATATGTCAAGTTTGAGTTGATTGTGTTGTACCGTTGGGGAGATAATGAACGGAAACTGAAAATTTCATATTATTTTCAAAGTAAAAGGGGCATAACTCTGCCAAAAATCATCGAACCATAACCAAATTCGAACTTGACCTGTATTTTCTCATAACATATCCATATGTCAAGTTTGAGTTGAATGTGTCCAACCGTTCTTGAGATAATGAACGGAAACTGAAATTTCATATTATTTTCAAAGTAAAAGGGGCATAACTCTGCCAAAAATCATCGAACCATGACCAAATTCGAACTTGACCTGTATTTTCTCATGACATATCCATATGTCAAATTTGAGTTGAATGTGCCCAACCGTTCTTAAGATAATGAACGGAAACTGATGATGACGGAATGACAGAATGACGGAAGGACGGAAGGACGGAAGGACGGAAGGACGGAATGACGGAACAGGGTAACACTATATGCCCCGGCCATTACATGGCGGGGGCATAAAAATGTGGCTTATGGCTCATTCATTTCACACTTTAATTTTACTGAAATCATGAAAACAGGTATGAAAGCACATATGGTAGGGGTATATAGACAAATAATACTTGATATACTGATGTACCATTGATATTTGTCATCTGTTACTTATTTGCCATCTGTTACCGCTATATGGTCAATATGTTTTTGACTGAAACAATGGCAGCTCCAGTTCAATTACATAAACATTAAGGACATAAATAGATAGAAAATTAAATTAAATTAATTAAATCAATAGAAATAAGTTCTCTTTTTTATGAATTAACTTTGCAAAGCATCACTTGAATTCTGAATAACATAACATTTCGCTCTTAAAGTCCTAATATATATTTTTCTAAATATTATTGAGAAAAAAAAATCTTTACCCATCTGGAGACATACAGATTTCAGATCATTATTTAACCTGATAGAATCAAAAGTAATTATTCTGTGGCAAGTTTCAGACTCTCTACCACGGCTAAGACAATGTATATTGAACAAAGGGAGCTAAATCTTTACCAGTCAGTTATGCTGTGCAAAATATATACTGTGCACCAATATCTGCAAGACAAATGAAATCATTGACTGAAAATCTCAATCTGTATGAAAACTGTATTGCAATATAAATCCTTCAAGGATAAAAGTTCATATGATAGCAAAATATTGTAAATCATAAATTTTAAACAATGCATCAAATTCTGCAAGCCAAACACAATGTAACTGACTATAGAATCTGAATGTATGAGAATTATTTAATTTTTACAATATAAATTTAATGTCACAACAAAATGACTTTGGTAAGTCAAAAAAATGACAAAATGTAAATTCAAATCTCTAAAAATCAGAACAAACTGTAATCGAGTCAAATAAAATTTTGAAAAAAAAAGTATAAAAAACTTCAGTCATATAAAAAAAAGAACATGAAAAGAAAGAAGAAAAAAAAGAGTTAAAAAAATGAGTTAAATTCTGACAATGAAAAAGTAAAAACCACAAATTTTCTTTAATTTCTAAGTGAAAAAAAATGTTAATGATAGCAAAAAGTCTATGATCAACATCTAGAATCAATCTCATTCTTCACACATTATTTACATGCCGTAGTTCCTTCTGAAATGTCCATTGTGACAGACCGATACTATACTACTTGTATTGGATGCTGCATATCCAATATATCCTTTATGCAGTTATTATGCTATTAATGTAAAAACAAATTTGCAACAAAAATCTCTCTATCATATATTTGAGAACTTAAAACATCTTGTTAATTTTACAAGCCAAACTGACTGTTTTTGGCAAAATACATTATCTATGCTAAGTGGATTAATAAACCAATACATTAATACACATTAAATTGATTAATACATTGTAGAATATAGTATTTTGTCCTTTTTTTACATCCTTAAGATAATTTGGATATGGAATACTACATTTAAGTTATTTAAACACTACTATAATACAGAATACATTTATTTGTGGACACATATACAGCTTGATGAATTATCTAAGACCAGTCCAGGCATGTATCTAGCATACATATACCTCACCACCCACTCCCAAAATCCTTCCCCCTCCTCCTGACCCCAAATGGAGTTATCACAAATACTTTACAATCATCATTTTTACTACAAACAAATCATTTAGTTTGTTTCTAATTCATTTCAGGTATAAAAATCTTATTTCTAGATATCAGTTTGATCAAGATCAAGCAGCAGGCTATAAATAACTGCTATATACCACACAGCATTCTATAAATACCTTACAGAAAAAGACTTTTTTAAAGCACTGAGTTATGCAGTAGTTATTTAGATAAAACAAACTGCATGTATATTTAGAATACACACACATAATTACATAGATATCACATACATGTACATTAATTTGCTGACACTTTTAAAATCTTCCTTGAGGAGTTTGCCACCGCCCATGCCCGTTACCATTTGAATTATTTGAGTAGTCCGAACTTGAAATTTTCTCGAAAAGGTATTGCACAACTTTAAGTCCCGCTGCGTATAATGAAAACTGTAAAATGAAAGCACCAAATCCTCTGTATAGTCCGAGAAGGCCTTCTTCAATGATTATTGACCGGAAGCAGTCTATAACACCTGTGTATTGTGTCGAAATACCAGAAACTTCACATCCACTGTCCATGTTATCTATAAGAACTCGTGTTCCCTGAATGTATAATCTGTGGAGAACTGTTTCAAATGGGTATAAAACCAGGTCAGCGAGAAATGTTCCGGTAAAAGTTGCTAGAAGTATGGGGAATTGTTGGTCGTATAGAGATATTGTCGAAACGTCACTATCTACCGGCGTCGAGTTATCCTGTAATAGAAATGAATCAACATTTTTTTTGATAATGTAATACAACCATAGTTTTCCCCAAAACAAACAATTTTATATTAATAATTATGTATCCATTTTATGCTCATATGAGTAGTGATTCTATTTTTAAAACAGAAATGAGAAACAAGTTTGTAAAAATACCCTTAAATGGTTCTTTCTTGAAGTTGTTTTTAGTTTGGTTTATAGTAAATGTAACTGGCCAAGCAATGGCGATGATTTTAGATTACTTGCTTCTCATCGCTTTGAGTTCGAATTTGGTCAGGGACTTTGAATTCTTTCATGAAAGAAAGCTATCAAGCAAGCTTACAGAAGTGTGTTTCTTTTTCTCAGGTTCCCACTTGTGCCTGAGATAATGTACTAAGGGGCACCTGGGGTGTTCCTCTATCAGCATCTGATGTCTTCCCCCCACCAGTTAAGCTGGAAAGTCGTCACATGACCTTTACAGAGTCAGCATCACTTAAAATGCAATGTAACAATCAATGTTAAGTGTTTTGAATCATACTTTATCTTTCCTGTTTTGTTACAAGTAGCTGTCACAAACACTTTACATCAATTTTCTAATGTGTTTCTCCAGAGTTCTTATAAAAAGTACACTTAATATTTGATACATACTGAATTTTCCTGTTGTTTTTCAAACTTTGCTCTGAGGACGGCATATGATGCCAGAGATTGTACACAATACTGACACAGTTTGAATGTTGCTGTTGGTATTAGTAACTGCCACATAGGAATTATCCATGCTGCCTGATGTACTCCCCTGCCTAACAGTCTATTACATCCTTCCAGTAGGAAATCTAGTAAAGTTGGTGGCTCATTGGCCCCATAACTCTGAAATAAAATATTTATCATAATAAAAGCACAACAGTACTAAAAAGTCTAATTAATATGACACAGTTTGCTGAATAAATCAGAGGCTGTGAATCATGTGACATAAACTCTATAATGCTCCTGCTTAAATAATTCATCAAAAATCACAACTCAAAAGTATAATTTCTCAATATTTCAGTAATCTGTTTGTTATGTAAAAAAGTTCACCATTAACAATTTGTTTGAATCAACAGTTAAAATATACAGTTAAAACTTACTTGTACAGATTCCACAAAGCTGCTTACATAAAATGGTGTAGTTATAAAAAATCCAGACCTGAAATACAGAAAAACCATTTTGCACATAACCACTAGCCAAACATCAAACCATACAATTATCTATTACCCTATACTTAAATCTTTACTGTAACTCTTCCATTATTCATGATGACAAAGTGGATTAATGAAACATTTATGAAATGTAAAATTCCTTGTCAGTAACAGTATTTGTCAAGTATGCTGAATGCACTTCTTTTTATTTTGAAAAATGTCAATATCAACACTTGGTCAATCAGGCTTGTGGTTGAGGGTGAAATATTTTTTTTTTACAACTAACTTTTGATTACAATATTTGATAGTTTTCAGACTCTTATGACATACATAACACATGTCTGAGTAGACAGGTTCATGATCCAAAAGGTTTTTAACTATCAAAAATAGAATTAATAAAATTTGGACCAGACAATTTGATAGGATTAGGAAGGATTCCAGATTAGAAGGGTTCTGATAAGCAAGGCTCCACTGTAATACAACTCTGTCAAGAAAACCTTACAACATATAATGGTATTGATATCACATTGTTATGGTAACAAAGGAACAAAACTTACCATTTCAGTAACAAATGTAAGCTGTGCTTCTTTAAAGAACTAATTGAAGAACTGTGACTGAAAAAAAAACAAAATAAAAAATTAATGTTATCTACCTGTATATATTTTATGGGCTTTCCTTTTTAAAAAGGACTAATTCTTAAAACAAATTCTAAGGCCTTGTGATTAAGGTGTCTACCTCACAACCATGGAATCAATGGTTTGAGTCCTACTCGGGTCACAATCAGGTTTCCTCATTTGACACGAATACTGGTTGGTTCCAAATAGCAGACTCTTAAGTGATTAATATATGTTGCATGTACTTATTTCACAATCACGCTAAAATAAATACAAATATATGTTTCAACAAACAAATTCTAGAGATCTAGAATTATTATTTTCTGAATATTTTACCAAACAAAACACAATCTTTTAATACATTTGTACAGACATGTTAATCTTGGATGATCTCAAGAACTAGTTTGAAATTTAAGTTTGAAAAGGTACTTACAGTGGCCAGTTTGTGAACTCATTTATGACATTTTCACTGACCATGTTAATTCCCCTACACAGTAAGTTGCTCACAAATCCCTTGTACATGGATACAGGTGGCTGTAATTAATGTATAATTATGATAAATAACTAAATATAGTGATATGTGTAACTGCTTTACCAAAATATAAATTGAGAATACACTACCCTCCATAAGTAAGTATACAGTGTGATATTTCATAAAAAAGGCAAAAACAAACAGCTCTTAAACTTAAACAAATACTTTATTTGGCATTTAATTCATTTAATATCAAATTTGTTTGTTATTCATTGACAAATAAAAGTCTGCATAACAAGAACTTGGTCATTAAAGAACATTAAGAACTTTTTTAAAAGTCTGTATACAAAATACCAATTCACGACATGAAGCAGCATTGCCAATAATTCATTTTCTACAGGTATTCTGTCCCAAGCATCCTTTAAATTGGCTTCCAACTCGGTTAGATTTCTTGACCTGTAGTCGCGAACACTGCATTTTAAATCATACCACATATTTTCAAAAGTCAGGGCTTTGTGGTCATGCTCCTGCTTCCAGACATTGACTATTCTGGCCCTGTGACATGGAGCCCCATCATCTTGGAAGATGTAGGAGTCGCCATATCCAAGGTAGTGGGCAGAGGGGATTGCAACATTGCCCAAAATGTCAATGTTTCCATGTGCATTCAAGTTACTGTGAATAGTATGGAGAAAACCTGGGCCTCTGTATGACATTGCACCCCACACAGTCACTCCACCACCCCCAAACTTCACTGTTGGCACAACACAGTCATTGTGAAGCCTTTCAAAACTTCGCCCCGGACAAACACATTTCCATCATTTTGGAACAGAGTGAATCTGGACTCATCTGTCCAAAGAACAGCACTCCAGTCAACCCAAGTCCAATCAACATGCTCCTGAGCAAAGGCAATGCGCTTCTGGCAGTGAACCGGGGTCAACAGAGGCTTCCTGACTGCCTTCCGTCCATGTAAACCAGCATCCTGTAATCTACGCCTTTCTGTGGTGAGGCTGGCTGAGACTCCGTAGCTCTCCTATGAAGCTCTGAGGAAAGGCACAGTGTCCCGACGATCTCTGAGACTGAGTCTTATGATGGCTCTATCATCTCTCATATTTGAAAGTCTAGGGCGCCCTGAACGAGGTCTTTCGGCCAGTCATCCTGTCTCTTCCTTGCGCTCCAATGTCTTGTAAACTGTCTTCCTGCAAGAAATATTAAGACAAATATCAGGTCCATTTCTATAAAATTTGGTCAAGACATACATTTTAATTGGTAAAGACATAAAAAGAGTAAAAATTTAAGAAAAGACGCTTACCTGGTGACTCCAAGGACACTTGCGATGGCAGTGACGCTCTCTCCATGTTGGTGACGGTCCAGACATTCTACCCGCTGTTCTTCTGTCAAACGAACCATTTTATTGTTGTGTTTTATTGATGATTTTTGTCCAAAAATGTTATACTATTGTCATTTCACGCATTGATTGTATGATTTTGATTGATTTTTTTTGACAAATCTCACTTAAAAAATAACTTGGTGAATTGAAAAGAATTGCCTCAAATTTAAATCAACGCATAATTTGTCTGAAAACGGTGGAACGGTGTGTTTTTATTCTCTCCCTTTTAATAAAGATTACTTGCATTACAGAATGAAGACAAAACAATTGAAATAATGCTAGCTATTAGCCCAAAATTTGACAAAAATCATATTATTCATAAGTGTATACTTTATTATGGAGGGTAGTGTATATTACTGATATAATACATAGGGATTACTATACATTGAACAGACTCTTTTGTCATTTATGCATCTTAATTTACTAGTAGTAATATTTTGTTATAACATGTATTTCCACAGTTTAAACACACTCAAGATTACAATGCTGTACCCCAAAAACTTTAAGCTATTTACTGCCAACGTAAATTACTGGTCAACATCAGTGATACTGCGCTGCATTTCATAGAAAGTCCTAAGTGTATCCCAAGTTCTAGAATGGAAGACTTTAGGACTAATTTAAGACTGTTTCAATTAACATTTTTTTTTTAGTTAAAGACTATAATTAAATTCATTCTCTCGAGAAAAGTTAAGATATGCGTTGACAAATGCTTTGATCCTAAATGTGTTAATGTTTATCTGCATTGCTATTCAGAAATTAAAGGAGTCGTAACAGGAAAAAGGAGTCATAACAGAAAAACTCTCCTAAATTAGGACATTTTTCCTTTGAAAAAATCTGTTTCAGTTATGATCTGAAGACTGGTTTTAGACTTAAGACTTTCTATGACATGCACCATTGGAGATTAAATTCCAAGTCATCAAATGTGTTGAAAACAAAAACATACTATTCTCTTCAGAAAATTCTCTTGAAGAAATTTTTAAGGATACTTTGGTCTTCATACTTGCAAATTCTTTAAAGAATAAAATAAATAATTTACCTTATTTCTGTTGAGTTTCATCATTAATGGAACAACTGATATTGGTAAAATATGCAAACTCTGAGCCGGGTAGAAAATCTGTGAATAAAACAAATATTTTTTTACAAAAAAAAAAAGATCTTACTATTTCACCTATCTAAAACTCATGTCTCAAGACAAATAAGCAATCTTTAAATGAAATCAAACTTAAAATGCTTAATGCTAGCTTCAATTACATGTACTCATATTGTTTAACAGTTAAAAAATGCATGTTTATTGTAATAAAAGCACTTTCTAAATTTACATTAAATTCATATGTAGATTGGGATATGTTCTCTTTAACAAAGGTATTACATTTTAAGACATTTATTAATTCTTTTAGATATACAAGGAAATTTTATAATGTAAGCACTCATGGAAGCCTGAACTAATTTGATAGCTAAGCTTCAAAGATTGATTTCCTTATACATGAAAATTCATTTGGTAACAAATTCACATATTATGACAGAACTCTGCACACAATTTTAATTCAGGGCGTCTAACACTAAACCTAGTTAACATTAACTTGCTGGAACTGAAGGTGCTTAGCCTTTGTCACTAATATAGAACCAGGCCAGCCAGTACAATCTACAATTGTTTCATCCTGACATAACCTAAACTGATAATGGACTGTTTTGAAATGGATGCTGGTCAAGTTCAATCAAGAACATTCAGAGGGTTATTTGTGTTAATTAAACTACATAAAATTTACCTGACAGGATCTTCTCATGACTATAAAAGGATGCGAAATAAACTCGAAAGCCCAGATACTGAAAAACAAAACAGATACAATGTATCTTAATATTAAACGGTGCACTGCGCAATACAAATTATTAGTTATTTCTGAATGTTATATGGCTGAACATAAACAGCGCTCAGCATATATAATCCAAGCAGAAGCTGCTAGATTTATACACTATAACACTGTAGTATAAAAAATAATTATAGAACAAACTGCAGCACAATCTTATTCAGGGCTCATGCTGTTGGTCGTCATGGTAGTCATTTGCCATAATTTTATAATATTGGAGATTATTTTGGCTACAGAAACTGGCGATTACTTTTAACCGCTATATAAGGTGCAAAAATCAATGAAGAATGTAGTAGACCCAATTAATACTAGCAGGGCAGATTTAAAAAGTGTCAACTTAATATCAGTTGCACATTGAATGGTTTTAGTAATTAGTCATAAACATTTTCGACCAGTTTTATGGCCTAGTTTAACAGTGTTCAGCTTAATTAAAGCTCTTTATAGCAAACATAAAATATTGCAAACTTTTTTGAAGTCCTTTATTTGAAAAATTAGAATTTATATAAGAGTTACATGAACAGCAGTCATAAAATAAAGAAAATCATTATGAAGGTTATAATTAGAAATTGATACTGTTACAAATAATGCAGTTTTATATTAAACTGTATATTATTAATTTAAACTTCAATGCATTGCAAGTTAATAGAAGTACAAACCTTCCAGTTCCTATTGCTATTCCTGCAACTTTCTTCATTTGTTCTGAAAAGAAATTCATTAGCCAATTTTATAGTCAAAATATATTGACATGCGGAAGCTAGATTGTAAGAATCAGGGATATTGCCCATAAAAAAATAGCACAATATCTGATCACGAAGCACAATTAGTTGGTCTACCAAAATTATTTTACTGCTAACATACATGTAACATATGCTTAGACATTCCATCCAACATGTAAAATAAGAATATGGATAGAGAACTATTAAACTAGGGTAGGGACAGGATTCTTCAAGAGTAGTGTAATATGAAATTAGGCAAAACCTATTAACGGGAAAGTCGTTAAAAAAAATTCCTTTCATTTTTCCGTTTTAAAGGTGTCATTCAGTATTTCATGCACCCCTTCTGTTTTCACTCGGAACACTCGAAGATTATTCAATATCAGAAAAGTTGAGATTTGTTCCATTATTGTAATACCCTTCCTATTATCATTGAGTTACATTGTAAATTGCGGCACCCGACTAGAATTGACACCGAAAATTTCATTGATAGGTATAGAATTCTATATTTTATTTTTTTTTTATTTGATTTTCTCTTATTCTTAAATATACACGTGTAGTCTATAGCCGGCAAGCCAAACCCCGGGCTCGCGTTCCTTGACTTTACCGTATTATTTGTTACATAGAAAACCAGATACATGTGTAATCAGCAATAACAGGATATATAGATAAATAAACTAAATGAAACACAGGTTATAAAGTCTGACAACACTCAGATATGACATTAGACAAATGCAATAATAATTATATTAAGTTAACAAGTTATATGACAATAAAAATATTTTAAAAATGAATCTGATAATGAAAACGTATAAAATATTGACATAAGAACTTAACATTTAGATTACGATGATATCAATATTATTATGTAAGTCGCGAAAACAGAGGACAATACATCATCTTTATTTTGACAGCTGACCTTGAAATGGAAATTGCGATGAAAATACCTGAATGTGAGGGTTGTGGTCGAGCAGCTGGTATGTTCTGGTATTCCCCTGTATAAAGCATACTGTCACTCTCGCTTGTGTACGGCATACGCCGGGGACTGCGGTATTTTTCATTCATCATCCCGGGTAAAATGTCACTCATTTTCCTTCCAAACTTCGATTCAAGGGAGACAACTATTGGGGACGGGGTTTGTATTTCGGATACTCTTTGACTTTTCCGTCAGAATAAGAAAGTAGGACAACAACTCAAAATTTTTGTTAACAAGACCTGTTCAAGATTTATTTGAATTTCAACCTTAAATATGTCGGACAAGAATTTGACAGCTATCCTATATAAACAAGGAGACATTCGTTTAGTAAGTGTATTTATTACTTTTGAATGACAATCATTATTTCGTGTTTTTGTAGGTGTGTTAATTTTCATACTGTTATTCATCAGTTCATTAGTCTGTTGTTGACTGTACATGTATAATATCAGTACATTATCAAGTTAGCTGCAGACTGCAGCATATTTAAAGATCTAAACATTGAAAAAAATGAGAATACACATAGACTTTATCTATTTTTGAATGCTTATTTTCACAAATCCCTTCTAACTTCAACATTCAGAATGTTTTTGGCAATCTCTTTGGGACTATAAATACAGAGACTGCATGTACTGTGTACATTGTTTTTGCATATTTGCATTATTTGTATAATAAAAATCACAATCAAAATTTATGTAAATTTGGGGACATAGACATAGACAGCTTTCACACCATTGTGGACTAGATTGAGGTATTGAAATGGAAATATTAATCCTGATTGGTTTCAAGACATGTTTACAAGCATGTCACTTCTGGATTAGAAGTCATTATATGCATGCAAGTGCTCCAGTGTCCCCTACATCATTCTTCGACTGACCTGAAGGTTTACTTAGTACATGCTCCTGGATACACACCAAGGTCTAGTTCAGCTTTTATTATATATCTAAACTGGATTGTAAATTTGAAATCTGAAGTGCTGATAGTTTTATAGCAAAACTGAAAATCTAAACATTTTCTATGTAGTCTTATTCTGTAACTAATTCAACTCAGCTGGGATGATTTTTTTAAAGCATTTGTCACCAGTAATTAGAACTAGTTGTGCTGTCTGACCAGGGTAAATATTGTTAGCTATTCAATTATGTCATCTTGTCATGAATTGAATCCATTTTTTATTGTTTGAAGCCAGATTAGCAAGTTAAGGCTAAACATACATGTATTTCTCTTTAATATAGGCATTACTCTACAAGTAAATAAAAAATACATATTTTTATGACAATGTTTAAAGAACAAAATATGTAGCTAGAATTTCTTGGCTTGTTATAATTATATTTAGCTATAAAAGGTATCTTATTTTTAAACATTTCCAAAATTTCTTTCCCCTTAAGAGTTTGCTACCTCTTCCAAAGAATAATCTGACAAAATTTAAGGTGTGCATCATTCAATAAATGCATCTGACTTAAGATTTATAGTCCTTAGGTTTAAAATTTTGCTATCAAAATAACTATGGCATTTCCTCTATTAAAGATAACAAACCAAGCTACAAACCTATTTTTGGTATAAACTTGATGCCCTTATCTAGTTGACTATATGACCTACAAATTCACTCACAGTAGCTATTATCTTGCCCAGTTTTCTGATCACAGTGGCCATGACTTGATGTAAACTTTTGCATAATGTTTGTAAATGATGAGTTTATTATTTTCCCATTGTAAAGATTGAAAAAAGTTTAAAGCAGCATACCTTCAGTTGAAACATTAAGTATAATAATAATACATTAAGTCTTATCACTGCCAGGTGCAACTTTAAATGTATTAATTTAGTGTATTTTAATACACCTGTTAAAATCGATTAATTCTTGTGAATGATAAAGTTTTTATTTGAATCGAGTTGACCTCTGGTTATATCAGCTTATCTCGTTGGTCAACGTTTTTTTTTTTTTAGACTTCTGATTGGATTAATTCAAATTTGTGTTATTGAATTTGATAGGTTGTTTAATTACCTATATATAGGTTATTTTGCTTTTGCTCGCCATTCTGTTACTTATTTTGTAGTCGAGATCACGTTCTAGTCTTTTTTTTGCATAATACTCATGATGACCTCTTTAAGTTACATGCAAGACCACAGATCCTTAAAGCTCAAAGGTCAAGGTTACAGCAAGTAAGTGCAGGTTCAAAAGTTATGCATGTGGATTACAAAAATGGTGCAAATAATAACCATATGTAGGTGATTTGTTGCTTGCAAGACACATTGCAGTTCACATGAAGGTCAAGTCATATTTGAAGTTGAAAGGTCAAATCCTGTCCATTTTTATAATTTTTCATTACTTTATAGATTGTCACAATATTAAATGTCATATGTCTTAAACACTTGAAGACCATTGTGTTTCCAGCTAGTTTAAGGGAATGTTGTTGGCTCTGCTCTGGTGCCTGTTTGTGCCTGAAATAATGTATGGAATGGCACCTGAGGTCTTTCTCCACCAGTTAAGCTGGAAAGTTGCCACATGACCTATACTGTGTTGGTGCGACATAAAACTCAATAAAAAAAAAAAAAAACTAAAAAAAAAAATTAAGAAAAAACCTTGATATGTTGCAGGTCAAGGTTGTACTTTGAGGTAAAAATGTCATATTGTGGGCATCTGTGTTGTATATAGATACACTGTTAGCTTTAAGAATTGATCCTTATGATATCCATAGAAGTTTTCCAAATTTTAAAATCCATCGGATAACTTAATTTGCTTTGAATTTAGTTACTTTCAGCATATATCAAGTATTATAATAGTGTCATTTTTCTGTCGCCTCTACGGAGTAGTGGCGACATATAGGGATCACTTCTCCGTCGTCTGTCTGTCCGTCCGTCTGTCCGTCACAAAACTTGTCCGGACTACTCCTCATAAACTTCTGGTGCAATTTCATCTAAACTTTACAGGAATGATCAGTACCAAATCTCGTTGTGCATATTGTCAGCATTTTCCGGTTCAATGATTTTTGTCAGAGTTATGGCCCTTTAATAATTTTTATTTTTAAAGTTTTTTGTCCGGACTACTTCTCTTATACCACTAAAGCAATTTCAATGAAACTTTACAGGATTGATTTGTAGCTCAAGTCCTTGCGCATATTGCACGGATTTTCCGGTTGAATGATTTTTGGCCGAGTTATGGCCCTTTGATAAAAAGGTGTTTTTTCTGTGTGTTGCCAGATACGCAAAAGCTTGTCAGGACTACTCTTCATAAACTACTGGTGCAATTTTATCCAAACTTTACAGGAATGATCAGTACCAAGTCTAGTTGTGCACTGTCCGTCTGTCTGTCCGTCTGTCACAAACTTTGTCCCAACATGAAATTGGCCATCATGAGGCGACACATGTGATTACTGATCGCTCTTGTTTAATTTCAGGAAGACAAAGCCATTCCAGAACCCCGGAGAGGACGTAAGTATATAATGGAAATATAGTAATTATAAGGTGTTGTTGTTATGTTGTTGTCAAAGTACAACCTTGACCTGCAACATATCAAGGTTTTTTCTTAATTTTTTTTTTTTAGTTTTTTTTTAGCTCGACTATTCGATAAGAATAAGTAGAGCTATTGTAGTACCCCGAGCGTCGGCGTCGGCGTAACCACTTATGTTAAAGTTTTTGTAATAGTTTAAATATTTTCAAAGTCCATTGACATATGGCTTTGAAACTTTGCACACTTGTTCACCATCATTACCCCAACCTGTAAACAGGAGGAGGTAACTGTATCAAGCATTTTGACAGAATTATGCCCCTTTTTCGACTTAGAATTTATGTTAAAGTTTTTGTAATAGTTCAAATATTTTCAAAGTCCATTGACATATGGCTTTGAAACTTTGCACACTTGTTCACCATCATTACCCCAACCTGTAAACAGGAGGAGGTAACTGTATCAAGCATTTTGACAGAATTATGCCCCTTTTTCGACTTAGAATTTATGTTAAAGTTTTTGTAATAGTTCAAATATTTTCAAAGTCCATTGACATATGGCTTTGAAACTTTGCACACTTGTTCACCATCATGACCCCAACCTGTAAACAGGAGGAGGTAACTGTATCAAGCATTTTGACAGAATTATTCCCCTTTTTCAACTTAGAATTTATGTTAAAGTTTTTATAATAGTTCAAATATTTTCAAAGTCCATTGACATATGGCTTTGAAACTTTGCACACTTGTTCACCATCATGACCCCAACCTGTAGACAGGAGGAGGTAACTCTATCAAGCATTTTGACAGAATTATGCCCCTTTTTTGACTTAGAATTTATGTTAAAGTTTTTGTAATACCTCAAATATTTTCAAAGTCCATTGACATATGGCTTTGAAACTTTGCACACTTGTTCACCATCATGACCCCAACCTGTAGACAGGAGGAGGTAACTGTATCAAGCATTTTGACAGAATTATGCCCCTTTTTTGACTTAGAATTTATGTTAAAGTTTTTGTAATACCTCAAATATTTTCAAAGTCCATTGACATATGGCTTTGAAACTTTGCACACTTGTTCACCATCATTACCCCAACCTGTAAACAGGAGGAGGTAACTGTATCAAGCATTTTTTTTACTATCAAGCACTAAGAATAGTCGAGCGTTGCTGTCCTACCGACAGCTCTTGTTTTTATTGAGTTTTATGTCGCACCATCAGTGTTTCTTTCAGTCTTTTGTGTAAGTGTCTGGGGTTGTTCTTGTGAAAATTGTCACCATTTTATGCATTTATGTGTGAATAAAGTCATAATTATATCATAATGTTAAAATTTAGCTTCTAAGTGGGGAATAAGTTGGTAAATTCTTTGATTAATGATATACATGTAGTCCAAAAGTTTACTTGTTTTATTTCTAATGTGTCTAAATCATTGACAATTATGTCAATAGTCATAATAACTGTGAATTTTCTTGAACAATTGTGAAAGAAAGATACTTTTTGGCTTTGTGAATGAGATTGTATTTTGGCCCCAAAATAATAAACATTTTGAAAAGTAAAAATATTGACAAATATTCAATTTAAGTAATTCAGACAACAAAGATTTATAATGAAAATACCTAATACTTTGTAGAAATATTCAGAATTTTTTTTGACTTGTCCCATCAGATCTTCAATTTGGATAAAACCATACATCATTTCATAGGAAATTTTAAAATACATGTATGTATATTATGTACTGACTGAATATTGGACAGTGCAGACCATGATCAGATTATACTGATGTGTCGGCTAATATTGGTCTGCACTGGTTGTATAGGTATATTCAGTTGCCGCCAGCAAGGGTAAAGGTATTACATATTTTACAGAGGTACAGTTATGTATGCAAGACGTGGGGATATGTGGCTCAGATGTACATTACTGGCAGCATGGTGCTATTGGTGATTTTGTTGTTAAAGCTCCCATGGTACTTGGGCACGAGGCCGCTGGTGTTGTAAGCAAATTAGGCGAAGGTGTCACTTCTCTGAAAGTTGGTAAGAGAATTGTTATAAAACATAATTATAGCTTAAAGCAACATGCCTACGTATTATTATAACTTAAAGAAACATGCCTACAGATGATGTTTCATATAGTTTAATATGGCTGGAATTTTGTGCTAAATTTCGTAAGTTTGAATTTATAGAAATCAACTCCAATTTAAATTTAGAATTGTATTGTTTTATTCAAAATCACAATGTTTTGACTCAAAAGTCATCATGAGGTATACTTATTTACTGGAAAATTTCATAATACACGTGATTTAGAATGTGCATGTACAATGTATATAATTATGTTGATATTTTTTACTTGATGGTTGTCTTTGAGTTTTTGTTTTATATTTTATACCAATGTATATATATTTGTTTTGACAGGTGACAGAGTGGCTATAGAGCCTGGTGTACCATGCAGATGTTGTTCATATTGTAAGAAAGGCCGCTACAATCTGTGTCTAGACATGAAATTCTGTGCCACGCCCCCTATCGACGGGAATCTTGCCAGATTCTATGTACATGATGCAGACTTTTGTTTCAAGTAAAAACTAAATTTTGTTTTTCAATATTTGAAAAATTTAAAGAGTCTGTAGTTATATTAAGAACACAGAGTTTACATGATTATACATTTTAATAACATATAATTATGTATGTTTAATTAGGTGGAATTGAATAATTTAAAAAAATTTAAATTTTTAGATTAAAACTTTTGTAATATTTTTTCCCCTCGTCATTTAGATGAAGCCGTAGCCTCAAGATTTTGGAAAAAAATATCGCTAAAATTTCAAGATTTACTTTGTGAAACATCTGGGGTATTAGCATGATTTTAAAGAAAATTTCAATTGGGAAGAGTTCTTATAGAGGCCTCTGTAATACATATATAATATAAAAACCCCATGTTTTAGTTTGTTTGTTTGCCTGGGGTACTTTTTGGCCTATTTCAACACATTGTAATATATGGTGGTTGGTCCACCTAACCTGCTTTCCTGGATATCTAATCAGTAAATACCAATTTCACCACATGTGACTGTCAAGCTACTAAAACCACATGATTTCTGAATCAGTTGTGCCATACAAATAACTATTGCAGTCAATGTCAGAGATCAGTAACTATTGTTAAGGAGAAATTAAGGAGAGCTGTGGCCTAGTGGTCAAGGTGTCTGCCTCCCAACCCAGGGATCATAGGTTTGAGCCCTAATACATTCTTAATCATGTTTCTTTATATGACACCATTACTGGTTGGTTCCAGAAAGTGGACTTGAAAGTGATTGATATAAGTTGCAAGAACTTGTTTTACAATCAAGCTGAAATAAATATGTTTAAACCAAGGAGAAATTCAGTCTCACCCTACTAAGTTGTTGCATAGTTATTTAAGATAGATCAGGATATCCCATTTAATACCACATACACTATTTTATAGAAAGAAAGATTGTACCAAACCTTTATACTATGTACATTACAAGTTACTAGATTATCTTAATACTTTACCAGATTACCAGATCATGTGAGTACAGAAGAAGGAGCTCTGCTGGAGCCATTGTCAGTAGGTGTTCATGCATGCAACAGGGGAGGTGTTACACTCGGTAGTAAAGTGCTCATTTGTGGTGCAGGTAGATTTTTTCTTCACAAAATCACAAATTTGCTTCTTACATCACAAAGCTAGTTAACATTGTTTTATCTATAAATCTTTGCCTTAGTCAAAGAATACAAACTGTATTGTTTACTGTAATGGAATGTCAGGATAACTTAAGTCATGTAGTTTAGCCCTTAAACCTGCTGAATTTCACTATTAATATACATTTATTAAATTTTTAAATGCTATCGTTCTGTTCATTAATAGTTTGTAGTTGTAAGTGATTAACAATCATTTCAACAGTTGCATATTGCAGCATTGCGCCAGGTATCAACAATAACAAACCTACCACTAAGGACATTCAATAAGGCACATGTTACTCGAATTCCGTTTCTCTCCAAGCGAAATGCCCAGTCCCTTGCAATTCGAGTTACCAAAGTCAACTGTGCTCAGTACATTTGACTGACCAACTTTGATT